>NW_027591492.1:0-87000 GCF_964213995.1 Mustelus asterias | reverse complement strand
TGTATCACTGGGCGTGTGTGTGTCAGTGTGTATCACTGTGTGTGTGTCTGTGTCAGTGCGTGTCACTGTGTGTGTCAGTGTGTATCACTGTGTGTGTGTGTGCGTGTGTCAGTGTGTATCACTGCGTGTGTGAGCGACAGTGTCACTGTGTGTGTGTGTATCAGTGTGTATCAATGTGTGTGTGTCACTTTGTGTGTGAGTGTGTGTGTCAGTGTGCATCACTGTGTGTGTGTGTGTGGGTCAGTGTGTATCACTGTGTGTGTGTGTGTCAGTGCATGTCACTGTGTGTGTCAGTGTGTATCACTGTGTGTGTGTGTGTCAGTGTGTATCACTGCGTGTGTGAGCGACAGTGTCACTGTGTGTGTGTGTGTCAGTGTGTATCAATGTGTGTGTGTCACTTTGTGTGTGAGTGTGTGTGTCAGTGTGCATCACTGTGTGTGTGTGTGTGGTTCAGTGTGTATCACTGTGTGTGTGTGGGTCAGTGTGTGTCACTGTGTGTGTCAGTATGTATCACTGTGTGTGTGTCAGTGTGTATCACTGTGTGTGTCACTGTGTGTGTGTGTGTGTGTCAGTGTGTATCACTGTGTGTGTGTGTGTTTCACTGTGCATCACTGTGTGTGTGTGTATGTGTCAATGTGTATCACTGTGTGTGTGTCAATGTGTATCACTGTGTGTGTGTCAGTGTGTATCACTGTGTGTGTGTGCCAGTGCGTATTACTGTGTGTGTCAGTGTGTATCATTGTGTGTGTGTGTCAGTGTGTATCACTGTGTGTGTGTGTGTGTGTGTCAGTGTGCATCACTGTGTGTGTGTGTATGTGTCAATGTGTATCACTGTGTGTGTGTCAGTGTGTATCACTGTGTGTGTGTATGTGTCAATGTGTATCACTGTGTGTGTGTCAATGTGTATCACTGTGTGTGTGTCAGTGTGTATCACTGTGTGTGTGTGTGTGCCAGTGCGTATCACTGTGTGTGTCAGTGTGTATCACTGTGTGTGTGTGTCAGTGTCTATCACTGTGTGTGTGTCAGTGTGTATCACTGTGTGTGTGTGTGTGGGTCAGTGTGTATCACTGTGTGTGTGTGTGTCAGTGTGTATCACTGCGTGTGTGAGGGACAGTGTCACTGTGTGTGTGTGTGTGTGTGTGTGTGTGTGTCAGTGTGTATCACTGTGTGTGTGTCAGTGTGTGTCACTGTGTGTGTGTGTCAGTGTGTATCACTGTGTGTGTGTGTCAGTGTGTGTGTGCCTGTGTAACAGGCTGGAGAAGTGGCTGAATGGGGCCTCCTCCTGTTCCTGTGTAACAGGCTGGAGAAGTGGCTGAATGGGGCCTCCTCCTGTTCCTGTGTAACAGACTGGAGAAGGGGCTGAATGGGGCCTCCTCCTGTTCCTGTGGAACAGACTGGGGAAGGGGCTGAATAGCCTCCTCCTGTTCCTGTGTAACAGGCTGGAGAAGGGGCTGAATGGCCTCCTCCTGTTCCTGTGTAACAGGCTGGAGAAGGGGCTGAATGGTCTCCTCCTGTTCCTGTGTAACAGGCTGGAGAAGGGGCTGAATGGCCTCCTCCTGTTCCTGTATAACAGGCTGGAGAAGGGGATGAACATAGAACATAGAACATTACAGCGCAGTACAGGCCCTTCAGCCCTCGATGTTGCGCCGACCAGTGAAACCAATCTAAAGCCCCTCTAATCTACACTATTCCAATATCATCCATGTGTTTATCCAATAACCATTTGAATGCCCTTAATGTTGACGAGTCCACTACTGCTGCAGGCAGGGCATTCCACGCCCTTACTACTCTCTGAGTAAAGAACCTCCCTCTAACATCTGTCCTATATCTCTCACCCCTCAATTTAAAGCTATGTCCCCTCGTGTTAGCCATCACCATCCAAGGAAAAAGGCGCTCACTATCCACCCTATCTAATCCTCTGATCATCTTGTCTGCCTGTATTAAGTCACCTCTTAACCTTCTTCTCTCTGACGAAAACAGCCTCAAGTCCCTCAGCCTTTCCTCATAAGACCTTCCCACCATACCAGGCAACATCCTAGTAAATCTCCTCTGCACCCTTTCCAACGCTTCCACATCTTTCTTATAATGCTGGGGGAGAGGGGTTTCTGAATGACAGTGTGAGGGAGCTGGATTAACATCAGTACAGATACAGTCAGTAACACAGGGTGCTGGGGGGAGAGGGGTTACTGAGTGACAGTGTGAGGGAGCTGGATTAATATCAGGAGAGACACAGTCAGTAACACAGGGTGCTGGGGGAGAGGGGTTACTGAGTGACAGTGTGAGGGAGCTGGATTAACATCAGTACAGATACAGTCAGTAACACAGGGTGCTGGGGGAGAGGGGTTTCTGAATGACAGTGTGAGGGAGCTGGATTAACATCAGTACAGATACAGTCAGTAACACAGGGTGCTGGGGGGAGAGGGGTTACTGAGTGACAGTGTGAGGGAACTGGATTAACATGAGAACATAGAACATAGAACAGTACAGCACAGAACAGGCCCTTCGGCCCACGATGTTTTGCCGAGCTTTATCTGAAACCAAGATCAAGCTATCCCACTCCCTATCATCCTGGTGTGCTCCAGTGCCTATCCAATAACCGCTAAAATATTCCTAAAGTGTCTGACTCCACTATCACTGCAGGCAGTCCATTCCACATCTCAACCACTCTCTGCATAAAGAACCTACCTCTGATATCCTTCCTGAATCTCACACCATGAACCCTATAGTTATGCCCCCTTGTAATAGCTCCATCCACCCGAGGAAATAGTCTTTGAACGTTCACTCTATCTATCCCATTCATCATTTTATAAACCTCTATTATGTCTCCCCTCAGCCTCCTCCGCTCCAGAGAGAACAGCCCTAGCTCCCTCAACGTTTCCTCATAAGACCTACCCTCCAAACCAGGCAGCATCCTGGTAAATCTCCTCTGCACTCTTTCCAGCGCTTCCACATCCTTCTTATAGTGAGGTGACCAGAACTGCACACAATATTCCAAATGTGGTCTCACCAAGGTCCTGTACAGTTGCAGCATAACCCCACGGCTCTTAAACTCCAACCCCCTGTTAATAAAAGCTAACACACTATAGGCCTTCTTCACAGCTCTATCCACTTGAGTGGCAACCTTTAGAGATCTGTGGATATGAACCCCAAGATCTCTCTGTTCCTCCACAGTCTTCAGAACCCTACCTTTGACCCTGTAATCCACATTTAAATTAGTCCTACCAAAATGAATCACCTCACATTCATCAGGGTTAAACTCCATTTGCCATTTTTCAGCCCAGCTTTGCATCCTATCTATGTCTCTTTGCAGCCTACAACAGCCCTCCACCTCATCCACTACTCCACCAATCTTGGTGTCATCAGCAAATTTACTGTTCCACCCTTCAGCCCCCTCCTCTAGGTCATTAATAAAAATCACAAAGAGCAGAGGACCAAGCACTGATCCCTGCGGCACTCCGCTAGCAACCTGCCTCCAATCCGAAAATTTTCCATCCACCACCACCCTCTGTCTTCAATCAGACAGCCAGTTACCTATCCAATCGGCCAACTTTCCCTCTATCCCACACCTCCTCAGTTTCATCATAAGCCGACCATGGGGGACCTTATCAAACGCCTTACTAAAATCCATGTATATGACATCAACCGCCCTACCTTCATCAACACATCTAGTTACCTCCTCAAAAAATTCTATCAAATTTGTGAGGCACGACTTGCCCTTCACGAATCGGTCTATAATTACCAGGGTCATTTCTATTCCCTTTCTTAAACAGAGGAACAACATTCGCCATTCTCCAGTCCTCTGGCACCATCCCCGTGGACAGCGAGGACCCAAAGATCAAAGCCAAAGGCTCTGCAATCTCATCCCTTGCCTCCCAAAGAATCCTAGGATACATTTCATCAGGCCCAGGGGACTTATCGACCTTCAGTTTATTCAAAACTGCCAGGACATCCTCCCTCCGAACATCTATTTCCTCCAGCCTATTAGCCTGTAACACCTTCTCTTCCTCAAAAACATGGCCCCTCTCCTTGCTGAACACTGAAGAAAAGTATTCATTCATCACCTCGGCTATCTCTACTGACACCATACACAAGTTCCCACTACTGTCCTTGACCGGCCCTAACCTCACCCTGGTCATTATTTTATTCCTCACATAAGAGTAAAAAGCCTTGGGGTTTTCCTTGATCCGACCCACCAAGGACTTCTCGTGTCCCCTCCTCGCTCTCCTAAGCCCCTTTTTCAGCTCATTCCTTGCTAACTTGTAACCCTCAATCGAGCCATCTGAACCTTGTTTCCTCATCCCTACATAAGCTTCCCTCTTCCTTTTCACAAGACATTCCACCTCTTTTGTGAACCATGGTTCCCTCACTCGGCCATTTCCTCCCTGCCTGACAGCGACATACCTATCAAGGACATCCAGTATATGTTCCTTGAAAAAGTTCCACTTTTCATTAGTTCCTTTCTCTGACAGTTTCTGTTCCCAACTTATGCCCCCTAATTCTTGCCTAATCTCATCATAATTACCTCTCCCCCAATTGTAAACCTTGCCCTGCCGTACGGCACTATCCCTCTCCATTGCAATAACAAAAGACACCGAATTGTGGTCATTATCTCCAAAGTGCTCTCCCACAACCAAATCTAACACTTGGCCCGGTTCATTTCCCAGTACCAAATCCAATGTGGCCTCACCTCTTGTCGGCCTATCCACATATTGTGTCAGGAAACCCTCCTGCACACACTGCACAAAAATTGCCCCATCCGAACTATTTGACCTACAAAGGTTCCAATCAAGATTTGGAAAGTTAAAGTCCCCCATGACAACTACCTTGTGACCCCCACACCTATCCATAATCTGCTTAGCAATTTCTTCCGCCACATCTCTATTACTATTTGGGGGCCTATAGTAAACTCCTAACAATGTGACCGCTCCTTTCCTATTTCTAACCTCAGCCCATATTACCTCAGTGTGCAGATCCCCCTCGAAGTGCCTTTCCGCAGCCCTTAAACTATTAGTACAGGTACAGTCAGTAACACAGGGTGCTGGGGGAGAGAGGTTACTGAGTGACAGTGTGAGGGAGCTGGATTAACATCAATACAGACACAGTCAGTAACACAGGGTGCTGGGGGAGAGAGGTTACTGAGTGACAGTGTGAGGGAGCTGGATTAACATCAGGAGTGATACAGTCAGTAACACAGTGTGCTGGGGGAGAGAGGTTACTGAGTGAGAGTGTGAGGGAGCTGGATTTACATCAGTACAGATACAGTCAGTAACACAGTGTGCTGGGGGAGACGGGTTACAGAGTGACAGTCTGAGGGTGCTGGATTAACATCAGTACAGATACAGTCAGTAACACAGGGTGCTGGGGGGAGAGGGGTTCCTGAGTGACAGTGTGAGGGAGCTGGATTAACATCAGTACAGATACAGTCAGTAACATAGGGTGCTGGGGGGAGAGGGGTTACTGAGTGACTGTGTGAGGGAGCTGGATTAATATCAGTACAGATGCAGTCAGTTACACAGGGTGCTGCGGGGAGAGGGGTTACTGAGTGACAGTGTGAGGGAGCTGGATTAACATCAGTAGAGATACAGTCAGTAACACAGGGAGCTGGGGGAGAGGCGTTACTGAGTGTCAGGAGAGGGAGCTGGATTAGCATCAGTAGAGATACAGTCAGTAACACAGGGAGCTGGGGGAGAGGCGTTACTGAGTGTCAGGAGAGGGAGCTGGATTAACATCAGTAGAGATACAGTCAGTAACACAGGGAGCTGGGGGAGAGGGGTTACTGAGTGACAGTGTGAGGGAGCTGGATTAACATCAGTACAGATACAGTCAGTAACACAGGGTGCTGGGGGAGAGGGGTTACTGAGTGACAGTGTGAGGGAGCTGGATTTACATCAGTACAGATACAGTCAGTAACACAGGGTGCTGGGGGAGAGGGGTTACTGAGTGACAGTGTGAGTGAACTGGATTAACATCAGTGGAGATACAGTCAGTAACACAGGGTGCTGGGGGAGAGGGGTTACTGAGTGACAGTGTGAGGGAGCTGGATTAACATCAGTACAGATACAGTCAGTAAGAAAGGGTGCTGGGGGAGAGGGGTTACTGAGTGACATTGTGAGGGAGCTGGATTTACATCAGTACAGATACAGTCAGTAACACAGGGTGCTGGGGGGAGAGGGGTTACTGAGTGACAGTGTGAGGGAGCTGGATTAACATCAGCAGAGATAGATTCAGTAACACAGGGCGCTGGGGGAGAGGGGTTACTGAGTGACAGTGTGAGGGAGCTGGATTAACATCAGCAGAGATAGATTCAGTAACACAGGGCGCTGGGGGAGAGGGGGGTTACTGAGTGACAGTATGAGGGAGCTCATTGTTCCACAGGAGCAGGCTGAGGGTGAGGGAGCTTGTTTGTGCATTATATTTATTTATTTATTTTTCAGTTAAACTTGTGAAAAAATTCAGAGTGTTTTTTCAAAACAGGAAGTAGGCCCAGCAGCAGCCTGGGAAGGTTTTGGAGGGTTTTAAAGTAGGGCGCACTTTTGAGCGGACAGCGTTGTTAGCGGGCAGCGGACTGACCAGGGGGCAGAGTGAGAGCTGAAGGGCTTTGGCTCAAAACGGGCTTCCGCCAGAACAGGCAGAGGTGAGAGGAGGTTTTTCCTTTTTCAGAAAGTTTATTCCTGTTTTTCCGCAGAGTTAAAAAAAATGCCAGGCAAGATGTTGGAATGCTGCTCCTGCAGGATGTGGGAGATCAGGGAGACCTCCGGTGTCCCTGATGACAACACCTGCAAAAGATGGATCCAGCTGCAACTGCTCGCAAAGCGTGTTAGGTAACTGGAGCAGGAGCTTGATGACCTCCATCTAATTCGGGAGAATGAGAAGTTTATAGACAGTAGCTTTAGGGAGATAGTTACAACGAAGCAGCCGAGCACAGGAAATTGGGTTACTGTAAGGAGAGGAAATGGCAGTGTGAAAGGACAGACAGAGCAGGGTTCCCCTGTGGCCATACCCCTCCACAACAGGTATACTGAATTGGATACTGTTGTGGGAGATGCTTTACCTGGGACAAGCTGCGACAGCCGGAACTCTGATACTGAGTCTGGTTCGACAGCGCAAAAGGGTGGGAGGAAGAAGAGGAGAGCGGTAGTGATAGGGGACTCGATGGTCAGAGGTACGGACCGGAGGTTCTCTGGTCGGGACAGAGACTCCCGCATGGTTTGGTACCTCCCAGGTGCAAAGGTCAGGGATGTCTCCGATCGCGGGAACAGCGTTCTAAAGTGGGAAGGTGATCAGCCAGATGTCGTGGTATACATCGGTACCAATGACGTGGGAAGGAAGAGTGAGGAGGTCCTAAAGAGTGAGTACAAAGAGCTTGGAAGGAAGTTAAAAAGCAGGACCCCGAGGGTAGTAATCTCAGGATTGCTACCTGAGCCACATGCCAGTGAGGGCAGGAGTAGGATGCTCGGGCGGATGAACACGTGGCTGAGGAACTGGTGCAGGGGGCAGGGTTTCCAATTCTTGGATCATTGGGACCTCTTCTGGGGCAGGTGGGACCTGTACAAGAGAGACGGGTTACACTTAAACTACAAGGGGACCAATATACTTGCAGGGAGATTTGCTAGTGTTATTGGGGAGCGTTTAAACTAGATTTGCAGGGGGATGGGAACCAGAGTGCCAGAGCAGATAGTGGAGCAGGGGTAAAAAGACAGGTTAGTTCAAGCAAAATCACAAATGGAAGGGTAGAGTGTGGTGGAAATAACCTTTTGAGGTGTGTCTATTTCAATGCCAGGAGTATTGTGGGGGAGGCAGATGAGCTGAAGGCGTGGATAAACACGTGGAAATATGACATTATAGCCATTAGTGAAACTTGGCTACAGGAGGGGCAGGACTGGCAGCTCAATGTTCCAGGGTTCCAATGTTTCAGGCGGGATAGAGGCAGAGGGATAAAAGGTGGGGGGGTGGCATTGTTGGTCAGGGAAAATGTTACAGCGGTACTCAGGCAGGATAGATTAGGGAGCTTGTCTACAGAGGCCCTATGGGTGGAGCTGAGAAACAGGAAAGGTATGACCACATTAATGGGCTTGTACTATAGACCACCCAATAGTCAGCGAGAATTGGAGGAGCAAATCAGCGGAGAGATAGCTGACAACTGCAAGAAACACAAAGTTGTGATAGTAGGGGATTTTAATTTTCCACATATAGATTGGGACTCGCATACTGTTAAAGGTTTAGACGGGGTACAGTTTGTAAAATGTGTTCAGGAGAATTTTCTACATCAGTATATAGAGGTGCCAACTAGAGAGGATGCGATATTGGATCTCCTATTGGGAAATGAGTTAGGGCAGGTCATGGATGTGAGTGTGAGGGAACACTTTGGATCCAGTGATCATAATGCCATTAGTTTCAACCTGATCATGGGTAAGGATAGATCTGGTCCTCGGGTTGAAGTTCTGAACTGGAAAAAGGCCAAATTTGATGACATGAGAAGGGATTTGGGAAGTGTGGATTGGCACATGCTGTTCTCTGGTAAGGATGTAAATGGAAAGTGGGAGGCCTTCAAAGGAGAAATTTTGAGAGTGCAAAGTTTGTATGTTCCTGTCAGGATTAAAGGCAAAGTAAATAGGAATAAGGAACCTTGGTTCTCGAGGGAGATTGTAACACTGATTAAGAGGAAGAGAGAGTTGTATGAAATGTACAGGCAGCAAGGAACAGATCAGATGCTCGAGGAGTATAAAAAGGGCAAGAAGCTACTTAAGAGGGAAATCAGGAGGGCTAAACGAAGACATGAGGTTGCTTTGGCAGACAGAGTGAAGGAAAATCCAAAGAGCTTCTATATGTTAGGAGCAAAAGGATAGTGAGGGACAAAATTGGTCCTCTTGAAGACCAGAGTGGTAGACTGTGTATGGAACCAAAAGAGATGGGGGAGATACTAAATGTTTTTTTGGCATCCGTATTTACTGAGGAAACGGGCATGGAGTCTACGGAAATAGGGAAAACAGGTAGGGAGGTCATGGAACCTTTACAGATTAAAGGGGAGGAGGTGCTTGCTGTCTTGAGGCAAATCAGAGTGGATAAATCCCCAGGACAGGGTATTCCCACTGACCTTGAGGGAAGCTCGTGTTGAACATGTAGGGGCTCTGACAGACATATTTAAAATGTCAGTATTCACGGGGGAGGTGCCGGATGATTGGAGGGTGGCTCATGTTGTTCCGTTGTTTAAAAAAGATTCCAAAAGAAATCCGGGAAATTATAGGCCAGTAAGTTTGACGTCAGTGGTGGGCAAGTTATTGGAAGGTGTGATAAGGGATAGGATCTACAAATAATTTGCATAGACAGGGACATATTAGGGAGAGTCAACATGGCTTTGTGCATGGTAGGTCATGTTTGACCAATCTATTAGAGTTTTTCGAGGACGTTACCAGGAAAATGGATGAAGGGAAGGCGGTGGATGTTGTCTACCTGGATTTCAGCAATGCCTTTGACTAGGTCCCTCATGGGAGGTTAGTTAGGAAGGTTCAGTCGCTGGGTACACATGGGGAGGTAGTAAATTGAATTAGACACTGGCTCAATGGAAGAAGCCAGAGAGTGGTTGTGGAGGATTGCTTCTCTGAGTGGAGGCCTGTGACTAGTGGTGTGCCGCAGGGATCGGTGTTGGGTCCATTGTTGTTTGTCATCTATATCAATGATCTGGATGATAATGTTGTAAATTGGATCAGCAAATTTGCTGATGATACAAAGATTGGAGGTGTAGTGGACAGTCAGGAAGGTTTTCAAAGCTTGCAGAGGGACCAACTAGAAAAATGGGCTGAAAAATGGCAAATGGAATTTAACGCAGACAAGTATCAGATATTGCACACTGGAAGGACAAACCAAAGTAGAACGTACAGGGTAAATGGTAGGACTCTGAAGAGTGCAGTTGAACAGGGGGATCTGGGAATACAGGTCCAGAATTCCCTAAAAGTGACGTCACAGGTGGATAGGGTCGTAAAGAGTGCCTTTGATACATTGGCATTTATAAATCGGAGTATCGAGGATAAAAGTTGGCGTGTTATGGTAAGGTTATATAAGGCATTGGTGAGGCCGAATTTAGAGTATTGTGTACAGTTTTGGTCACCTAGTTACAGGAAGGATGTAAATAAGGTTGAAAAAGTGCAGAGAAGGTTCATAAGGATGTTGCCGGGACTTGAGAAGCTGAGTTACAGGGAGAGATTGAATAGGTTGAGACTTTATTCATTGGAGCGTAGAAGAATGAGGGGAGATTTGATAGAGGTGTATAAGATTTTGATGGGTATAGATAGAGTGAATGCAAGCAGGCTTTTTCCACTGAGGCGAGGGGAGAAAAAAACCAGAGGGCATGGGTTAAGGGTGAAAGGAGAAAAGATTAAAGGGAATATTAGGGGGGGCTTCTTTACGCAGAGAGTGGTGGGAGTGTGGAATGAGCTGCCGGATAAAGTGGTAAATGCGGGGTCACTTTTAACATTAAAGAAAAACTTGGACTTGTTGATGGATGAGAGGGTGTGGAGGGATATGGTCCAAGTGCAGGTCAGTGGGACGAGGCAAAAAATGGTTCGGCACAGAAGGGCCAAAAGGCCTGTTTCTGAGCTGTAATTTTCTATGGTTTTCTATGCCAAATTTCCTTAGTCTTCTGAGAAAGTAGAGGCATCTTAACCATCGCATCGGCATGGAAGGACCAGGACAGGTTGTTGGTGATCTGGACACCTGGAAACTTGAAGCTCTCGACCATCTTCACTTCATCCCCATTGATGTAGACAGGGGCATGTCCTCCACGACGTTCCCTGAAGTCGATGACTATCGCCTTCATTTTGTTGACCTTGAAAGAGACATTATTGTCATCGCACCAGTTCACCAGATTCTCTATCTCTGGACCAGAGAGAGGAGGGGACAAGAGGGATGGGGATTTGGGGAATGAGGGGAATGGGGGATGTAGGGAATGAGGGGGTTCTGTGGGTGAGGATGATATGGAAGTCAGGGGATCAAGGGGTCAGGGTGATATGGGATGGGGGATATGGGGAATGAAGGAAATGGGGATTTGGGGAATGAGGAGGTGGGGATATGGGGAATAAGGGAAATCTGGGGGTGAGGGTGATATGGAGGTCGGGAGAAGGGGTGGGGGTGAGTGGGACTTGGGAAATGAGGGGGATGTGGGAATCAGGGATATGCGAATGAAGGAGGTATGGGTATGAGAGGATTGGGGTTTTGGGGAATGGGGGAATTATAGGGATGAGGGCGATGGGAATGTACGGGAGACATGGAGAAATGAGAAGAATGGTTATAGAGGGAGATGGGGATATGAGGGGGTGGGGATATGGGGGTTGAGGGTATGGGAGTTATATGGGCGAGGGGTTGGGAGGATGGGTTGGCGATATGGTGGGGATATAGGATGAGGATATGTGGAATATGTAGTGAGGGTGATATGGGGATGAGGGGAATTGTGGGATATGGAGGCGGGATATGGGGGTGAAGCGCAGAGGCGATCTGGGGAATAAAGGGATAGGATGAAATGGGGCTGAGAGTGATTGGGACATGGGGAATGAGAGGGCGGGGAGATATGGGACAGCGGGAATGAGGATGAAGGGGGGATACGGGGTGAGCGGGATGGGGAATTAGATGAGAGGGACAATGTATAGAGATGGGGAAATAGTGGAGATGGGGGTTAATGGAGGGAACAGTGAGGGGGAAGAGAGAAGGGAATGGAGGGGTCAGGATAGAATAGAGGGGATAGTTGTGGTGCAGAAGGGGTGAATAATGGTGACAGAGTGCGGAGCAGAGCAGAAGAATAGAGGGGATGGGGAAATAGTGGGGATACTGGGTAGGGGGAGTGGAGGGGACACAGGTCGGTGAAAGGAAGAGAGTGAGATGGAAAGAGTAGGAGACCGGGAAGAAACAAATAAAGGGAGAGTGAGCGATGAAAGAAAATTAGATGAGCTTCAGTGTCAGCAACGAAATCCATTTGTCTGCCTCAGAGTGTTCCTGGACATCCATCTTCTTTCTCAGAAGAAAGAATATGGTACCCAGATATGATGGTGGTTCTTGCACTATCAGACTTGCCCTGCCATAGAATATGGTGTTAAACCCCTGGGTGTATAATTAATGAGTTGGGAGCTGGAAGATATGGCGTGGTTTCCCGCCAGCTCGAGAGCGGGAAACACACCATGTTCCTCTCCTCTCACCATGGGACACAGACCTGGGTGGGAGATTTCCGCCCAGGGAGTCTCAGCCTACAGTTTCCTGCTGCTTCACTCCCTCCTTCCTGGAGTAGAGCTGTTACATTTTGCAGTTTCCAGTCCACTGGGGCCTTTCCTGAAGCTAGGGAATGTTAGCAGATTACAACCAATGCGGTGCCATAGCAGAGGCCTGGGCATCCAGGTGAGTGATGGCGGCAATTGGATTGTGGGGCAGAGGAGTGGATTTGGAGCAAGGACAGATGGGTGGCTCTCAGTCGGCTCCCCTTTCCTAATGTCTGGTTCTTTGATAAGACACTTCAGAGCCTTTAAATAAGCCACCTCCGCCCTCCCCCCTCCCGATCCAGGAACCCACAAACAACCTGACAGTGTGAGAGTGATCAATGCTTACTTTTCAAGCTCCCCGCATGACAAGTTTCCCCCATCCAGCATTGGGTGAATACCAGCAGTGACAGGATGAGGCCCTTCGGTTGTCATTAAATGCCCACCTAACGGCCTCAATTGTTGGCCGGCAGGAAGGCCATTCATGAGGCAGGAAAGTGACAGGTTCCGCATCAATCACTCTCCCACCTGATTAAATACCTTCCCCACCCGCTCCAAACATACCGCGGGAAAACGCATTCAGTTCCACCCAGTATTTTAGTGAGGGCATGGAAAGAAAGGACAATTCATTTCAAAAAAAGGATCAAAGAAATTAAAGGAAAACATCCACATTGTAAAATTGCGCAGACCTTTTTTCTGAAATCACAAATGACCAGTTTCTTTTGTTGTTGGAACTTTGGAGTTGATAGGAGCTGTCGGAGGGGGAATTTATTTGATTTGATTTTGATTTGATTTATTATTGTCACATATATTAGTGTACAGTGAAAAGTATTGCATCTTGCACGCTATACAGACAAAGCACTGTACATAGAAAAGGAAAGGAGAAGTATGTAGTGTTAGTCATAGCTGGGGTGTTGAGAAAGATCAGTGTGATGCGAGGGGGGCCATTCAAAAGTCTGATGGCAGCAGGGAAGAAGCTGTTCTTGAGTCAGTTGGTAATTTCCACTTGTGGCAAATACAGTGGGACAGTCCTGGTTTCCATAACGCCTGTGCTTATGGTTTTATCAACTATGAACAGCAGAAGTCTCTCTTTCTGCCTTCTATTAACCTGATCTGATAAATGAAACACATGGAACGCAATTTGTGCTTGGTTTTGTTCAACTTGCGGTTTGCACGCACTGAACGAGTAACTTCGCTGCGGAAATTATTACAATTCACAAGAGGTCGAAACTCCAGTGAATACAAAAGCATCACAAGCTTGATTTATGTGCGCAACTGAAATAAAAGCAGATTAGCAAAGACCTTGTCTGGAGAACACCAGATATGATGACATGCTGTCGTCTCTGCTTGTTAATTTTCTAATGGAGATTGTTGGTGCTACAAATTTTATTGCTTTTGCCAGTAGCATAGAACATAGAACATTACAACGCAGTACAGGCCCTTCGGCCCTCGATGTTGCGCCGACCAGTGGTACCAATCTAAAGCCCCTCTAATCTACACTATTCCAATATCATCCATATGTTTATCCAATAACCACTTGAACGCTCTCAACGTTGACGAGTCCACCACTGCTGCAGGCAGGGCATTCCACGCCCTTACTACTCTCTGAGTAAAGAACCTACCTCTAACATCTGTCCTATATCTCTCACCCCTCAATTTAAAGCTATGTCCCCTCGTGCTAGCCAACACCATCCGAGGAAAGAGGCTCTCACTATCCACCCTATCTAATCCTCTCATCATCTTGTATGCCTCTATTAAGTCACCTCTTAACCTTCTTCTCTCGAATGAAAATAACCTCAAGCCCCTCAGCCTTTCCTCATACGATTTTCCCACCATACCAGGCAACATCCTGGTAAATCTCCTCTGCATCCTTTCCAACACTTCCACATCTTTCCTATAATACGGCGACCAGAACTGTACGCAATACTCCGAATGCGGCCGCACCAGAGTTTTGTACAGTTGCAGCATGACCTCCTGGCTCCGAAACTCAATCCCTCTACCAATAAAAGCGAACACACCTTACGCCTTCTTAACAACCCTATCAACCTGGGTGCCAACTTTCAGGGATCTATGCACATGGACACTCAGATCCCACTGTTCATCCACACTACCAAGTATCTTACCATTAGCCCAATATCTCTGTATTCCTGTTACTCCTTCCAAAGTGAATCACCTCACACTTTTCCGCATTGAACTCCATTTGCCACCTCTCAGCCCAGCTCTGCAGCTTATCTATGTCCCTCTGTAACCTGCCACTTCCCTCCGCACTGTCTACAACTCCACCGACTTTAGTGTCATCCGCAAATTTACTAATCCATCCTTCCACGCCCTCATCCAAGTCATTAATAAAAATGGCAAACAGCAGTGGCCCCAAAACAGATCCATGCGGTACACCACTAGTAACTGAACTCCAGGATGAATATTTTCCATCAACCACCACCCTTTGTTTTCTTACAGCGAGCCAATTCCTGATCCAAACCACTAAATCACCCTCAATCCCATGTGTCCGTATTTTCTGCAAAATGGTTCACCGCGCGATGGGGAGTGTACAGAAGAAGGAATGGAAAATGTATAGTTTTATTCACCGTAAAAGGATCAAAAAAAGGACCTTGTGTATATATATAAGGGAGACTGTCACTTTCCATCCCTGGAATACTCGCTGTGTGACTGGTATGCAACCTCATTGAGAAGCAGAGGTGAATGCCAAAAGTGCACAAAGCATTTATCACAGACATATTCATCCACTCTGGAAAAAGGGACACTTTGAAATGGATAATGTGGTCCACTTTATCAGAAGTAGGCAATGCTATCATCTACATCATTAGATAGGGAAAAATTGGGGTAGGGAGGAGGTGTGACATATTCACTCTTGCATTCAAAAACATACCAACGAAAGTCATATTGTTCAGGATTTTGTAATGCAGCCATAGATTGTCATGTGGGTAATATTTATCTCTGTTGTTCAAAGCTGTTCTGCACCAAGTGATGAGGTTATTATTAATATCTGTTCTAAATGTCTGGTGCAATCGTGATATCCATCTCTGTCCCTTGGTTAGGTTGCACACAGTTGGTATCCCAGTGAATCAGAGCCATGGTCTCCCTCAGACTCACACAAACTCCTTGCCGACTGCCTCATTTTCACCAACACACATGAATTGGGAAATTGTGACTTTGTTTTTGTTTCAGCTCCATTAAAGATGTTATATAAACGCAGTTGTTGTTTAATTCCTTCTTTTCTCAAGCCCATGCTTGTTCTCTTCGGAGCGAGGCGAGCTGTGCCCAGCTTCTAATTTTATCTTTTACTCTTGTTCTGTGCTTCTAAAACTTCATTCTAACTCTTTAAAACTCTCTAACAACGCCTTAATGTAATTTCTCATAGATTTGGCCACACCCTAGCTGTGACTGTAACACTACATTCTGCACTCTCTCCTTTCCTTCTCTATCACAGTATGTTTTGTCTGTATAACCCGCAAGAAACAATACTTTTCACTGCATGTTAATACATGTTTCAATAATAAATCAAATCAAATCCAATCTTTTGTTTTACAATTCACTCCCTCCATTTTAATTATATTTTCTTTCTTCCCAACTCTGTCTCACATTTCGTAAAACGTTTATTGTCATTTGGTCCCTTTGCCTTTTGCACGGTCTCTCGCTCTTTCTCTCTACCTCTGTTTGTGTATTTTCCTGTGGATCTGACTTGCTCCCTCTTTCTGCTTGTCCCTGGTTGTCTGTACATCTGTCTTTTTTTCATCATCTCTATCTTCTATTATTGTTTCCCTTTCTCTATTAATTCCTTGGTCACCTTTGCTGTTAAAATGTATCTTTCTCTCGATCCATTCCCCTTTGTCATTCCACTTCTTTCCCTTTCTCCCTCACTTGTTCCCGACCTCAGCCTTTCCCACTGTAGGTGGTCTCTCACCTGCCTTGATGTGGATCTGGGTGACAGATTATCTGGTGCCATTCATGACAAACTGGGATATTTCCACTCATGAACGGGGCAAGGATATAGCCAGAAGAATCTTCCTTTTGCTATCAATTGGCAACTTTGCTCAGCATACAATCCCTACAGTGCAGAAGGAGGTGATTTGGTCCATCGAGTCTGCACTGACTCTCCAAACGAGCATGTTACCCAGACCCAGAATCTGCCCTATCCCCGTTGCCCCAAGCATTTACCTTGCGAATCCCCCTAACCTACAGATCTTGGGACACATCTCATTTTTTGCACATAAAACTGAACATTAGTCCTCTTTAACTCGATACAATCATAGAATCCCCACAGTGCGGAAGGAGGCCAATCGGCCCATTGAGCTTTAACCAACAACAATCCCAGCCAGACCTTGTTCCCATGTATTTACCCTTCTAGTCCCCCTGACACCAAGGGGCAATCTAGCACGGCCAATCCATCTAACCCACACATATTTGGACTGTGGGAGGAAATCGGAGCACCTGGAGGAAACTCAGGCAGACCATGGGAGAACGTGCAAACTCCACACAGCGCTCCGAAAGCTAATGGTATTTGCTACCAAATATACCTGTTGGACTTTAACCTGGTGTTGTTAAAACTCTTACAATGCAAAGGCAGCAGCATTGACTGTCAGAGACATGTCCGTTAGGCTGACACCAGCATAGCTAGAGCAGGGTTGACCAACATATTCACTGGGCAAACACACGTCAATGTTTTTCTCACTCAAGGGGCCGATGAGTAAATTTCAGAATGATAAAGTTTGGCACAGCAGAAATTTCAATGAAAAACTAAACTGAGATATGAAAAGAAACAACTTGCTGAGCACAATAATGAGTAATAAATAAAGATGATTATTAGAGTTTAATCCTCATCAATCACAAATTGTTTCTCTCCCACATTTGCTGCAGATTGGCTCAAAAACCTATCAGCAGCAAACATGGGAAAGAAACGGGATGTGATTGGAGGAGCAGCTCCATGTAGATTCTTCCATTCAAACTGAACTGTGTGACTGAGATTCTGGAAACTCGCTCCGGGGGCCGCATTGAGGGGCTTCGAGGGTCACATTCGCCCCTTGGTCCACACGTTGGACAACCCTGGGCTACTGCATGTGTTTGATGAGTGAGTAACAATTTATGTGTTTGGAAAGAGAGCAAACATCATCAGGGAACGAGTGAAGAAGAGTGGAGACATCCAGGTCTTGCCATCCTTACGCCAATGGAAGATGAAGTGCTGGATCAGGAAGGCCTGGGGCAGAGTGGGTAATTACTGCTGGTGAGATGGGTTGAGTGGGTGGCCTAATGAATGGGCACAGGAGAGCGTCTGGTGAGGACAAAACATAGAGCTTGTTTATCCATCACTGGTCACAGAGAGCAGTCTGAAGGACGTATTGGGATAAGAACAAAATACCTCGGAGCAGCAGAAGGCCATTCAGCCCCTCGAGCATACTCCATCACGGCTGATCTAATTATAGTCTCAACTCTTTTCCCCGTAACCCTTGATTCGCTTCTCAATCCAAAATCATTCTGAACTCAGCCTTGAATATATTCAATGATTCTGCCACCACTAGTCTCCAGGGAAGAGAATTCCACTCACCAGCCACCATCTAAAAAATAAATTTCTCCTCATCTCAGTCTTAAGGGACTGACAATTACATTTTAAAATCTGTCCCCTTGTTCTGGTCTCTCTTACAAGAAGAAACAGCCTCTCAGCAACCACCCTGTCTCATCCCCTCAACGCGGTAACCTTTTAATCTTCTGAACTTTCATAGATATTGCTCCAATCTGCTCAAATGTTCCTCGTAAAATAAACCTCTCCATCCCAGGAATCAGCCGAGTGAACTTTCTCTGAACTGGTTCCAATACAATTCTATCCTTTTTTAAGTAAAGAGCTCAACATTATACACATTACTCCAGTTGTGATCTAATGAAGGTCGTGTAAAGCTGCAGCAAAACCTTCTTACTCTTACCTTCCATTCCTATTGCAGTAAGAACGTTAAGAAACAGGAGCAGGAGTCATCCATTCTGTCCTTCAAATCCACTCCATCATTCAATGTGACCATGGCTGATCCTCGGCTTCAACACCATTTCCAGCATTATCCCTGCATTCCTTGATTCACCAGCATTCTAATGGAAAACAAATACCCCTCATCTCAGCCGAAATAACTGCCCCTTATTCTCAGACTGTGTCCCAGGTTTCAGACCCTCCAGCAAGGGGAAACATCCTTTCTGCATCTGGCCTATTGAACTCCGTAAATTAGTGTAGGTTTGAATAAGTTCAGCTACCATTCTTCTAAAGGCCTGAGAATAAAGTATTTTTGTTCCTCATAGTACAACCCATCTGTCCCTGGACCTATTTTAGTGAACCTTCTTTACATGCCAAGTACATCTTTGCTTCAGCCAGGAGACCAAAACTGTACACAATACTCCAGGTTGGTCTCAGCAAGGCTGCATATAATTGCAGGAAGACATCTTTTTCCTCCACTCAAATCCTCTTAGAATAATGGCTAACATACCATGTGTTATCTTAACTGCTCTCATCTTCGCTTTCAGTGCCTCATCAACAAGGACATCAAAATATCTTGAAGTTGTCTTAATGTCTGTTTTTCCTACAAAATTAGATAACCTCACATTTTTCCACCTTGTCGTCCAGCTGGCAAACCTTTGGCCGCTCCCTGAGCCTCTCCACATCCCCTTGAAACATCTTTGCATCCTCCTCACAATTCAGATTTTCACCGAGTTTTCCAGTTTTTGCAAATTTGGAAATATTATATTTGATCCCCACATCCATATCATTGATATAGATTCTGAATAGCTGAGACCCCAACACTGATCCCTGCCGTACTCCACTAGTTAGAGGCTGTCAACCCAAAAGAACCCATTTATTCCAACTCCTTGTTTCTGTCCACTCAATCCACATTGGAGAGCTGGTGCAGACACGATGGGCCAAATGGCCTCCTCCTGCACCAACACTATTCTGTGAAATCGTAGAAAACAGGGAAATGCTGGAATTAAACTCAGCAGGTTCGGCAGCATCTGTGCAGAGAGAGAGAGAAACAGAGTTAACATTTCAGCTCTGTGACCTTTCCTGTGAACTGGGGAAAGTGAGAAATGTAACAGGTTTGGAGAAAGCGGCGGGTGGGACAGGGACGAAAGGAAGGTCTGTGAGAGGGTGGAAGACAGGAGAGATTGAATGAGAGAAAATTGAACCCCCCCCCCCCAGAGCCAAACTCCCTCAGAGGCTCCCACACTGCATTCCAACAAACTGAACTGGATTGGACTGAATGGGAAGTCATGGGAATGTAACCCTCACTGGACTTCATGGATCAAGTACATTTCTGGATGGAAATTAGCTGCATCGACTCCAGCCTGGTTGTTGGTGTGAAACAGGAGCTGATGTCTATCTGTGTGAGTGTGTGTGTGTGTGTGAGTCCCTGCCTGCAGCTCCCAGAGAGTTTAAAATCCTGCATCTGTCTCTCTGCAGAGCTGCTGGTTAAAGACACATTTCCAGCATTTATCAGACAGAAACTTCACTCTCATTCTCTCCCTCCCCTCCCCCAGCCAGTGCTTCTGTTAAAAAAAGGCTAAACGCTTTATTTTGCAGCTCTGATCAGTGGTGAGTGATTAACCATGAAGCACAGGGCACACACACACACACTCACACACCCGGACACACAGCATTGTAAATCAGAAGTGGGATTTGTAAACGCAGCAACAAAGAACTTTGCAAGATATTGTTTCAGTTCAGGCAACTTAAGGAAAAGTGAACTTTGCAAGAATCAGCAAAGGGTGCAAACCTGTAGCGGATGGAGTCCTGGATGAACAAGTTGTACAATCCACATTCAGACCTGGCCTCTCTCTCTCTCTCCCTGGCAGTGCAGGGCTGCTGGTTCATTTAAATCCATCTTCTCTCAGCTCCCAGTGCTGGTGATGTGAAGCTGGGAGTGGGGGGAGGGAGAGCCTTGGGATGAACCATTTGCCTGGTGCTCACTAACCCCCACACACACAAACACCCCCCCCCACACACACACACTCAGAGACAGATTGGTGTTGGATTGGCCCATACCTGGAGTAGGTGGGTTCAGGTGAGGTGTAGGAGCTGTGGTTGGATGGGGGGGGGGGGGGGGGGTGATTGGGGAGGTGTGGACAGTTTGAGTGACTCAGTGAGGTTATAAAAAGGCTGAGGCTCCTTTGTCCAGTCTCTCTCTCCACGTGGGTTGGTAAGTATCAGGTAAGCTGTGTCTTTGTGAGTGAGTGAGTCAGTGTGTGCTTGCATGGAGTTCCAGCTCTGATATTTTAACCCCCCCTTTCCCAGCACAAAGCCCCTGTTCCTGGATCTCTCTCCCCACCATGGGAGAGGGGATGGAAGGAGTTGGAGAGATCACCGAGGGAAAACATGTGCGATGGTGAGTATGAACCTCTTCACTTTCTGTCTGCACCTTTCCCGCCTCAGCCCTGCTTTTCTCTCTGTTTGCAGCCTCCTCTCAATCTCCCTCTCCATCTTTCTCTCTCTCAAACTTTCTCCCTCTCATTCTCTCTCCCTCTCAATCTCTCTCAATCTCCCCCCAGCTCTTTCCCCCCCAGCTCTGTTTCCCCCCCCCGCTCTGTTTCCCCCCCCGCTCTGTTTCCCCCCCCGCTCTGTTTCCCCCCCAGCTCTGTTTCCCCCCCCGCTCTGTTTCCCCCCCGCTCTGTTTCCCCCCCCGCTCTGTTTCCCCCCCGCTCTGTTTCCCCCCCCGCTCTGTTTCCCCCCCCGCTCTGTTTCCCCCCCCCCGCTCTGTTTCCCCCTCTCAGACCCGCCCTGACCAATTCCTCTGAGACCCTCCAGTCCCACCAGGATTCGCCCCCCCCCCAAATCCCAGCCCTATCCATAGGGAGCCCCTCCCCAGCTCCTGAACTCCTGTCCCCACCCCCACCGACAGACCCTAACCCCACCGACAGACCCCACCCCCACCCCCACCGACAGACCCAAACCCCACCCCCACCGACAGACCCAAACCCCACCCCCAGACCCAAACCCCACCCCCACCGACAGACCCAAACCCCACCAACAGACCCAAACCCCACCAACAGACCCAAACCCCACCCCCAGACCCAACCCCCACCCCCACCGACAGACCCAACCCCCACCCCCACACCCAAACCGCACCCCCACCGACAGACCCAAAAACCCACCCCCACCGACAGACCCAAACCCCACCCCCACCGACAGACCCAAAACCCCACCCCCACCGACAGACCCAAACCTCACCCCCACCGACAAACCCAAACCCCACCCCCCCCCCCCGCTCTGTTTCCCCCCCCCCCGCTCTGTTTCCCCCTCTCAGACCCGCCCTGACCAATTCCTCTGAGACCCTCCAGTCCCACCAGGATTCGCCCCCCCACCAAATCCCAGCCCTATCCATAGGGAGCCCCTCCCCAGCTCCTGAACTCCTGTCCCCACCCCCACCGACAGACCCCACCCCCACCGACAGACCCCACCCCCACCGACAGACCCAAACCCCACCCCCACCGACAGACCCAAACCCCACCCCCACCGACAGACCCAAACCCCACCCCCAGACCCAAACCCCACCCCCACCGACAGACCCAAACCCCACCAACAGACCCAAACCCCACCAACAGACCCAAACCCCACCCCCAGACCCAACCCCCACCCCCACCGACAGACCCAACCCCCACCCCCACACCCAAACCGCACCCCCACCGACAGACCCAAAAACCCACCCCCACCGATAGACCCAAACCCCACCCCCACCGACAGACCCAAAACCCCACCCCCACCGACAGACCCAAACCTCACCCCCACCGACAGACCCAAACCCCACCCCCAGACCCAAACACCACCCCCACCCACAGACCCAACCCCCACCCCCACCGACAGACCACCGACAGACCCAAAACCCCACCCCCACCGACAGACCCAAACCCCACCCCCACCGACAGACCCAAACCCCACCCCCACCGACAGACCCAAACCCCACCCCCAGACCCAAATCCCACCCACCGACAGACCCAAACCCCACCCCCACCGACAGACCCAAACCCCACCCCCAGACCCAAATCCCACCCCCACCGACAGACCCGATCCTCTCTGCCCCTCCCCCCGATCCTCTCTGCCCCTCCCCCCGATCCTCTCTGCCCCTCCCCCCGATCCTCTCTGCCCCTCCCCCCGATCCTCTCTGCCCCTCCCCCCGATCCTCTCTGCCCCTCCCCCCGATCCTCTCTGCCCCTCCCCCCGATCCTCTCTGCCCCTCCCCCCGATCCTCTCTGCCCCTCCCCCCGATCCTCTCTGCCCCTCCCCCCGATCCTCTCGGCCCCTCCCCCCGATCCTCTCGGCCCCTCCCCCCGATCCTCTCGGCCCCTCCCCCCGATCCTCTCGGCCCCTCCCCCCGATCCTCTCGGCCCCTCCCCCCGATCCTCTCGGCCCCTCCCCCCCGATCCTCTCTGCCCAATCTTCTCCAATCCCACTCTAATCACCCCCCCACTCACTCTCTCTCAGGAACTCACCGCCAAAGCCCTCTGAGCCACTCCCAATCCTTCTCAACCCCCCGCCCTCAATCTCCACTAATCCCCCCCAAACCTCCTCTTTCCCCCACCTGATTCCCTGTCCCTCTGCCCCATCTCCTTTCATCCGACTCTGTAAGCACCCCCTCCCCCCGCTCAATCTCTCTGACACCCACCGCCAATCTGACTCTCAGCCCCCTGAATCCTCCAAGTTCCTGCCCCAATTCCTCAGCCCCCCCCCCCAAAGGCTCCCTCTGCCCCCCTGCCAAACCCAAGCCCCCCTGACGCGATCCAGCGCGTCTTTCGAACTGTGGGAGGAAACCGCAGCACCCGGTGGAAACCCACGCAGACACGGGGAGAATGTACAAACTCCACACTGACAGTGACCCAAGCCAGGAATCAAACCCGGGTCCCTGGCGCTGTGAGGCAGCAGCGCTAACCACTGTGCCGCCCCTCATCGAAACATTGTGCAGTTGTGGAATGCACAGGATAGGAGGGATGTGATAGCACTGGAAAAGGTGCAGAGGAGATTCACCAGGATCTTGCTTTGCCAGGGGAGACGGCTCGCGGCCATCTTGCGTTGCCAGGGGAGACGGCTCGCGGCCATCTTGCGTTGCCAGGGGAGGCGGCCCGCGGCCATCTTGCTTTGCCAGGGGAGACGGCTCGCGGCCATCTTGCGTTGCCAGGGGAGGCGGCTTCAATGCGGCGGCGGCCCGCGCGCGGCCCTCTGGGAGAATCCCCCTCCCGCACATGCGCACCGGTGGGTAGATGTGAATCTGTATCCCAATACACGCGACAATAATAAATCAAATCAAATCAAAATCCTCCCAACTCTTTCCTCCATTACAGATCGCAGCATTTAAAGAACACGCCCAGGGCCCAGTGCTGAGTCTGAGGGTATCTGACTACAGTAAGGTGAGTGATACAGGAGGGTCTCACTGTCTGAGGGAGGTGAGTCTTAGCCGGGGGTGCGTGAGTGACCCAGGTTAATCTGACACTCCAGGGACAGTTGGAATGGAGCTTTCCCCCGGGCTGTCCCCTCCCCGTGTCTGCGTGGGTTTCCTCCGGGTGCTCCGGTTTCCTCCCACAGTCTGAAAGACGTGCTGGTTAGGGTGCATTGGCCGTGCTAAATTCTCCCTCAGTGTAACCCGAACAGGCGCCGGAGTGTGGGCGACTAGGGGATTCTCACAGTAACTTCATTGCAGTGTTAATGTAAGCCTACTTCTGAGACTAATAAATAAAGTGAAACTGAAGGTGAAGGTGCTGCTGTGACAATGCACTCTTGTTTAAACACTCTGCAATGCTGAGACTGGGAGAAGTGACCAACAGGGGGCAGCATTGCAGCTTCTGTCCCCCTATTGAAACTGGGATTGTTGCTCCATCTGCTGCACAATCCCAACCCCATCCACTGGGGGCAACCTGGACAATGGCTGCAGACAGACCTCACTGCGCACGCGCCGCAATGACACCCCCCCCGCCGGCGGCCATTTTGCGTTGCCAAGGGAGACGGCCAGCGGCTATCTTCCCTTGCCAAGGGAGATGACGGCGGCGACCATCTTGCTGTTGCCAGGGGAGACGGCATCAATGCGGCGGCGTCCCGCGCGCTGGCCTCTGGGAGCATTCCCGTCCCGCACATGCGCACAGGCAGCCCCCGGGAGCGTTACAGAGACGCCTGGTGGCCGGGAAGGGCAATAGCAGCAGCGCAGTCTCTGCCCAAAGGCTTCCCCAGTTCAGCTGCTCAGAGACACTGGGAATGTCTTCAAGTGGAAACTTCAGCTTCTCACATTCACCCCCTGTGTTCAGTCATTGTTTCCTAGGCAACCTCTGTAGTGACATCACTAACAACCTGTTCACATTGAAGGCCATGGCAATCTGGACCATTCGGCTTCAAAGCCATTGAGCTTTGAAATTTCAATTGAAATGTTGGAGATGAGAGTTTATCGCTGCAAGTCATGTTGCATGTGGAACGCTCATGATGCCACAATTAGAGCGGTGCAGACATCTCACAGGGTTGTGTGACTGGAGGAGATGTCAGAGACGGGCTGGTTAAATATAGAGGGACACGGTCTGAAGCTAAGTTTTGGGTAAAAGATGGCAGTAATGTTGTGACATTAATTTAGCTTAAATTAAATAACCGCTGGAATTTAAATTAGAGCCTGATTTAATCAAACATTTAAAATAAAGAGGTAAAGGATAATAAAGAACAAGTTTTTCTGCTGGTTGGGACTCCAGGACTTGGGGACATTTGGATGTTAGCCTCAGTTTAGGATTTTAGAAATGTAGCAATGAAATCATTGCCAGATGTGGTGTGGAGTTAGTTTGAAACAATCTTCTGCAAATGGCTATTGATGCTCAGTCATTTGTTATCATTTTAAATCTGGGGTTGATAGATTTCCCTTAGTCCAAGGGGTAAAGAGGTAGAGAGTTCGATCACAGATCAGCCATCATGTTATTGAATACTGGAACAGGATTTCAGGAAGATTGTTCCAGATTCCAAACAGCCTCTCGGTGAAGTGCTTTTTCTCACTTCACTTCTGATCCATTTCCCCATCAATTAGAATCGGTGCCCTCTAGTTCCTGACCATCTCTTGAGAGGGAAGAGTTTCTCACTCTTTAACCAGTCCATAATTCTTAGGATCTTGAATCTCTCTATCAAGTCTCCTCTCAGCCTTATTTTCTCTGGGGTGCGGGGAGAAAACATTCATTTCCACATCCTTCCCATTATCAAACTCTGACCATTTGGAATACTGCGTCCATTTCTGGTCGCCGCACTACCAGAGCCCTGAGGGTGCTGGGGGCCTGGAATGCGCTGCCAGGCAAGGTGGTGGAGGCGGACACACTGGGAACGTTTAAGACTTATCTAGATAGCCACATGAACGGAGTGGGAATGGAGGGCTACAAAAGAATGGTCGAGTTTGGACTAGGGAGCGGCACGGGCTTGGAGGGCCAAAGGACCTGTTCCTGTGCTGTACTGTTCTTTGTCCTTTGTTCAAAGGGGAACAGATTTCAAAATGAAATGAAAGTGCAAATGCCTCGTGACTGTCCCAGTATGAAATTAATGAAACACATCAAAGCATTTTTGGTGGGGGGAGTGGGTGGGGACGGGTTTACTCCAGAGGCTGGGCTGTAAAGAAACAGGGGAGGCTCCCCACTCCCCCATCCATTCCCTGATCTGTGTCTCTCCCTCTGCGTTTAACCCCACCTCCAGCTGTGCTTCTGACTCATTTTACAAACCGCACCAACACTGAGAATCTCCCTCATTCGATATCAATACATTCAATCTCAGCAATGAAGCTTCTATCACCCCCGCCCCCCCTCTCTGTCTCTTTCACTCTCCCCCCAGATCTAGACCTATCCAATACACAATCTCTGCACCCCTCCCTCTTCTGCTCTGGATAATCTGTCCTGATCTCTGCTGTTTCTCTATCTCAGTGTGAATCTGGACTGAAGTGCTCTCTCTGATAAGTTGCTGTCTGACCGTTTAAAATAATGATGTACGCTGTGCATCATGTTTTAAAGCTCAGAATGAGAAGAGAACAGTGGGAGGGGGAGCAGGAAAACCCACAATCCCACCCTGAAGTGGCTGCTGCACATTTTATTGAACCATTGAATTCAGCCACTTAAACCCTGTTCAGGAATTAAGGAAATGCAAAGGTGCCCCTGAGATTAGGCCTTGAATTGAGGCCGAGCCACACAGGCCTTGAATTGAGGCCTACTCACACAGGCCTTGAATTGAGGCCTACTCACACAGGCCTTGAATTGAGGCCTACTCACACAGGCCTTGAATTGAGGCCGAGTCACACAGGCCTTGAATTGAGGCCTAGTCACACAGGCCTTGAATTGAGGCCGAGTCACACAGGCCTTGAATTGAGGCCTAGTCACACAGGCCTTGAATTGAGGTCTAGTCACACAAGCCTTGAATTGAGGCCAGGTCACACAGGCCTTGAATTGAGGCCAAGTCACCCGGGCCTTGAATTGAGGCCTAGTCACACAGGCCTTGAATTGAGGCCCAGTGAAACAGAACAATCCTTTAAATCCACAAATCCCAGCGCCCTGTCTAAAAACACAAGTAGGACTCTGGGATTGAGAACAAGCTTTTCCCCCAGGCTCAGGAATGTGAATTTCAGCTCCCTCTCCCTCCCGAGTGCTTCGCAGTGAGAGGGAGACTGAGAATGTTACAAAGAGAAACTCAGTAAAAGTAGATTGAAGCGCTGCCCTGGGCTCTCACACAGCACCGTGACATTACTGAGAGTAAAACACAGGCACTGTCCATTTGGCCAATTAAACCGGGTCCCAATCGCAGCCTTTTTCATTCCAAGCCCCTGTGAGAACTCGATCGAAACGCCCTCTCTGCAGCTCTGCCTTACCCTGTTCCTCTCCATATCCCACCCTCCTTTCACTCAATCTTTTATGTTTAAAATGTGGACACTGATACAGTGTGAGGAATATGGGGCAGGGAGGAGGCACAGAGCATGAGTGGACAGCAAGATCCCACACAGTCTGAACGTGGCCAGATACAATGTGATATTTAAGTGAGGATTGAGGTGAAGTCAGTGGGAATGAGGGACCACACCTCTCCCTCTCTCTGCCCCTCTTCCTTCCACCCCTCCCCAGTTAAAATAAGGGGACATCACTCCAGGTTTGGTGCTGTTTGTACATTTGACATGAACAGGGAACCTTCCACTTCCAGCACAGTCACTCCTCTCTGTTTCTCTCTCTCTAATTCCCCCTCTCTCTTACCTCCATCATCTCTGTCCCTATCCACCCCCCTCTTCTCTCTCTCCTGCACTTGATGATCTATCTCTGTTCTCTCTCCCTCTCTCTGCCTGTTTATCTCCCCCTATCTCTGTACGTACCCATCGCCCTCCTCTCTCTCTCGCCTGCTCTGGATAATCTCTCTCTCTCTCTCTGACGATGAATCTGGATTGAAATGCTCTCTGAAAGGTGTCTGTCTGACCATTTTAAATCATGTCACCCTGTGACCACTGTTTGTGTTGATCACTGATTCACATTGAGAAATGAGGCTGGGGGCAGTGGTGGGAGATGGAAGCAATCACAGTCAGTTGTCAGTGCACTGAATTTGGGGAGCGGAACCACGGTCTCCCAGCAGGATAGGCTGCAGGGAAAATACTCACAGCAAGATCCCACAAGCAAACTGCTCTGTTACCCTCCCGTTCCCCCTCTCTCACTGTTACCCTCCAGTTCCCATTTCTCTCTCTGATAACTCACAATCAAAGGAGAACGATGGGAGACAGAGAGAGCGAGAGCAGGAAAACCCACAATCTCATCCTGAATAAAATGAATTATTTTGCTTTTAACCATGGAGTTCTCCCACTTCAGCACAGACACTGTTCGGGAATGAAGCAAATACAAAAGGACACTCTGAGGGCCCTCTGAGATTAGGCCTTGAATTGAGGCCTAGTCACAGAGGCTGCATTAAACCTCGGGGACAGAGAACAGTTTTCTCCCCTTGCTCCCCCAGTGAATGAGGACAATCCTCTCCAGCCCCGAAACTGCCCCAGACACGACTGGAAGGAGTGAGAGGGAAAAGGGACCCAGTGATTCCCAAAGACACAACTTTGCAGCTTTCTCTCATGCCTTCCAAAGAGAAATAGGTTGAAACACTGTGATTGAACCTGAGACAAACGGTACAGTCACTGTCAAGCTGCTTTTCTCATTACTTACTGCAGACGAATTGAAGACATCCAGGAGGAGGAAGTTGAGCAGAGCCCAGAGTTCGTGCAGGTTGTTCTGAAGTGGTGAATCCGTGAGCAATAATCCATTTGTTATTTTGAATTCTCTCACTATTTCAGAGAGCTGTAAATTTAGCAGATTTAAAAACATGACTGTACAAACTGGGTACAAGTTTGAATCATACTCCTGGCACAACTGTAGATTCAGACTGCAGTTAAAAGTTCGCTGATCTTTTAGGTGTTTATTCGTGTCTGTCATTTCTCCAATGAATTCAGATATAGTGGCACCAAATGCTTTGCATTAGGAAGCAAAAAGCAAGTGTAGTAATAGTACATCAAGATTACAAACGGTTATCTATAACTTGCAAGACGGGAATATGGAAACTTCCAGAGCTGTCCACAATTGAATGGCATTTCTTTCAAATCGAAGCAATGGTTGTGGAAGGAGCAGCTGGTTAAAAAGC
The DNA here is from genome assembly GCF_964213995.1 of Mustelus asterias. Lineage (NCBI taxonomy): Eukaryota > Metazoa > Chordata > Chondrichthyes > Carcharhiniformes > Triakidae > Mustelus > Mustelus asterias. Next base: position 58,140 of record NW_027591492.1, on the reverse strand, counting down.
AATGGTTGTGGAAGGGACAGCTGGTTAAAAAGCAATGGTTGTGGAAGGAGCAGCTGGTTAAAAAGCAATCTAGTTCCATTTTCAAAATAATTAATATATAATGTGAGCAGTTGGGGTCCGTGCACAGATTCCTGCAGAACCCCACTAGACACTGACTGCTAATCAGAAAAAGGCCCATTTATCGCCAACTCTTTGCTTTCTATCAGTGAACCAGCTTTCTATCCGTCTCAAAACATTGCCTGTAATCCCATGTGCTTTCACTTTACATGGCAGTCTGCGATGTGAGACCTTGTCGAAAGCCTTCTGAAAGTCTCAATAAACACATCTGCTCACGTCACTTTCAGAACAGTAATGTCTGGGGGACACCTACCCACACTGGACCTGGCCGTAAGGGACCGGGCAGTAAGGGACACAAGACACAGAAATACCTCTCCACCCACTTCCCTAAACTCCCACACTTACCCCAACTCTCAGTGCTTCACTCTCTGCAGCTTGCACTCTGTGGAGCTCCCTGAGTGGGCACATTTCACAGGCCTCAGTTTGGTAGTTTATATTTGCCCGTGTCCAACACATGAACCTGATTGAAGTCACTGCACCCCCTCCCCCTCTAGGTCTGAGTAACCGCCGAGGGCTGACCACCTTGGAAGCCTTTTTTGGAGTTTCAATGCTGGGTCCGGTTCCTGCTGCTCAGCCTCGGAAGTGAGTGGGGTTCAGCAGACCGGAGCTCGCCTCTTCCACCATGAGCGTGTGGCCCGAGTTCCCTTTATCGGGTGACAATGTGGTCGAGAGGCTAAACCCACTGTGTCCATTTCAGACTCCGAGGTTCCCACTGGCGGAGATGGGGAACAGGAGTCGGAGTGCCTGGAATTCTTTCCAAAGTTCCCGGTCTGCTGGGAATTGCTTTTTCCTGCACGGCTTGGGGCTTCATGGCTTGTAGATGATTGAAGCATTCCCATAGGATGGTATCTCCCAAGCGGACTTGATAGGAAACTGGCCCTGTTCCAGACTCGACCGTGCCTCATAACCACGTGGATCCATTGCCATGATTCTTTACCAATAACCTATCACCTGCCTTTCGGTGCCTCTCCCGGCTGGTGGGAACGGCACTGGGTGCTAGCTCCCACCTTCAGAAGGTCAGACTTAACATTGGGCGGAGTGAACTTCCCATGACCAACTCTGCTGGGGCTATTCCAGTTGTTGAAGCGGGGAGGTCGGGGGGAGGTTGGAGGGTGTCATTCTGTAATTGAAGATGAAATCTGGATGGTTTGGTGTCCAAAGAGACTGGGGGATGGTATTTTGAACCTGCTTTTACTGTTTGGGCCGCTCTTTCTGCCAGGCCATTGGATGATGGGTAATATGACACTGTAAGAAGTTTAACAACACCAGGTTAAAGTCCAACAGGTTTATTTGGGAGCAAAAGTGGCTTTTGCTACCAAATAAACCTGTTGGACTTTAACCTGGTGTTGTTAAACTTCTTACTGTGTTTACCCCAGTCCAACGCCGGCATCTCAACATCATAATATGACACTGCCCAAACGTGTCAAATTCTGTCCAACTTCATCGAATGCACAAATTCCTGGCTGATGAAGGGTGGCCCATTTTCAGGACCTAACATTTCCGGGATCCCGGGTGTCATGAAAGAGGTGTGAAGTTTCTCCACTCTTGTCCTTGTGTTTGAGTAACTCACCCTGTGTACGGCCATCCATTTTGAATCAGCATCTCCCATTTCAGGAACATAGACCCCATGAACGGACCGGCACTCTCCGTGTGCAGCCACGTCTCCGGATGTCCTGGCCATTCCCAAGTGTGAAGAGTAGTAATTGGTGGTACTTCTGCCCTTGTTGATATTGTCAACACTGACCCACGGGCAAATATTCGTATCCATACCTGGCCACCAGACATGGCAACTGTTTGTTATTTATATTTGAAAGTCCAATAGAAAGAGTCAGGGGTCTTGTAGTTGTAGTTTCCTCTCAGGGTCTAATGAGTTGAAGAATTGAAGTAAGGGGAGCTTTCAGCAGATTGATTAGCTGCTGCCTGAAGTGAGTCTGTGTTACAGCATAAATGGCAGTGTTTGTACTACAACTTGTGAGTTGCAACATGAAACCAAATTGCAGAACATAGGAATCTAACCATACCGACTTATAGCCCAAATAATCCATCCGACTCCATATAGAATAAACCATTAATGTCGACCATAAGAGGATAAAATTGGCTGAGATAACAAACAGTAAAATGATGGATTTCCTGCGACTCTCCATCTCAGGGTCTCTGGGATTCTCCCCACTGCTGTGAGTCCGGAGTCTCCTGCGGGCTCTGCTGCTCATTAAAATGTGTCTGACGGTGAAAACGTTGAGCAGCAGAATCAGGGCGAACGGGACAGCCGGGGTTAGAATGTTGTGGAGGAACTCGATTGTTGTCCAGACCGGAGATTCCATCACATCCACTGTGAAATCACAAAACCAGGGGACGTTCACCAGCTGATATCTATTTAATAACATAAAATACCAGAAGATGTTCTTTAAACAGCTCAGCACCGTCACTGTTCCCAGAACCACAGCCGCCGATTTCTCACTGCAATATTTACTCTTCAGCTTGGGGCAGCAAATGGCCACAAATCGATCAAAGGTGAAAGTGACGGTGAACCAGACAGAACAGTCAGTGGCTGCATAAAGCAGGACGGCGTGGATGTTACACACGGGAACCCAGCGCAGGAAATCAAACTGTTCCCAATAAAGAATGGGAATGTGTCTGAATATCAGGTCGAGGATAATGACCAGCAGATCCCCCGCTGACATGGCCACCAGGTAACGAGTCACACATTTGGACAGACCACAGTTTCTGCTCGTCAGGGTCACAATTGTGATTATGTTCACTGTCAGGAAGGGAAATAAAGAATAAAATTAGACACGATTCAGGGAAAGAAGTTACCATTTGGACTGAGGATGGGTTAAAATCAAAAAGAATGTACACACATAAAATCACTTAAATCTTTTTTTTAAATCCAGCACGTCTGTTGCAGTGTGAGAGGAAAGTGGAGCATCCGGAGGAAACCCACACAGACACGGGGAGAAGGTCCAAACTCCACACAGACAGTGACCCAAGCCTGGAATTGAACCCAGGTCCCTGACGCTGTGAATCAGCAGTGCTAACCACTGTGTCACCGTGCTGCTCCATGGTAGCAACACAGTGGTATATATTTGGGAGAGAGCTTTCCGGAGAGTCCACAACATTGACCTCACTCAGCTACAAGGATGAGGGAGTAAACCCTGACAGAAAATCCAGACTGGAGTCCTGTAGATGGTAATCTGTCGTCTCTCAGACAGTTTACTGACAACCCCTGCAACAGAGCTGGTACCAAAGAGGGCTGGTTTGACCCTTGCCTCTGGACAATACTAACAATTGGCAGAGGGAGATCCTGATGCATTGACAGCACAGAATCTCTATTATATTTACACAGAACTGTACCCTGGAGAGGAGATCACAGCATTGTGGCCACTGTTAGCACAACACAGGAAAAAATAGTAATCTCACACTCGATTGGCACAGAACACAACTTCCAGTGTTTGCTTTCAAGAGTGGGAGAAAGCCTCAGGGTTCAGCGAATCGCTATCGTCCATAATGCTCAGTGCGATTACTGCTGTCCCACGTTGGTCTACTGGACCAGTGCAGCTGCATCAGTCCTCTCTCGGCAGGAAGGTTGCCAATCTATGCACCAGGTAAAACTCAAACAAAGGCCAGTACCAAAGGAAAAGCCAAGCAGGCTGCCTTAATGGCGATCGTCCGGTGACTCTGATGTCCAATATTATGAAATGCATCAAAAGGTTAGTCATGGCATGAATCAGATCCGGCTTCCCAGATTGCCTGGATCCACGACAGTTCACCGACATCCACCACAGGTCCACAATGCCATCTCCCTGGCCCGACAGTGAACCCTGGAACACAGACTCGTGTTTATCAACTACAGCTCAGCCTGCAACACCAATCGTCCTCCGAAACTCATGTCCAAAGTCCGTGGCCCTGGGCTTGGCTCCTGCCTCTGCAATTGGATCCTGAACTTCCGAATCCATAGACAGCAAAATTAAGGACAATCAACTACATCTCCTCCACAATCATCCTGAACAGCGGTCGCCGTAAGGCTGCGTCCTCAGCCCCTTACTGTACTCCTTATACACTGGTGACTGTGTGGCCAAATTCCCCTCCAACTCGATTTCCAAGTTTGCTGATGACACCTGCAGTGGGTCGGAGGAAGAGACACAGAATCTGGTGAACTGGGGCGACAACAATAATCTCCTCCTCAATGTCAACAAAGCAAATTGACTTCTGGAAGCCTAGTGGAGTACATGCCCCGATCTACATCAATGGGATGAAGTTGAAATAGTCGAGAGCTTCACGTTTTAGGGTCCACATCACGAAAAACCTTTCCTGGTTCCTCCATGATGTCCCTATCATTAAAAAAGTCTCCGAACGTCTCTATTTTCTCAGAGGTTTAGGGACATTTGGCATGTCAGCTGCGACTCTCACCAACTTTTACAGATGCACCATAAATAACATTCTAGCTTGGAATGGCTCCTGCTCTGTCCAAGACTGCAAGAAACTTCAAAGCTTGATGAATGCAGACCAGTCCATCACTCAAACCAACCTCCCACTCATTAACTCTGTCTAAACTTCCCGTTGCCTCACAAAAGCAACCAGCCTATTCAGGAATAGCGCACCACGGACATCAACTCTTCCCACTTGTTCCATTGGAGAAAAAGATAAAAAATGTGTGAGGACATGGACCAACCGACTCATAGAATCATAGAATCACTACAGTGCAGAAGGGGGCCATTTGACCCATCGAGTCAACACCGACAACAATCCCACCCAGGCCCTATCCCCGAAATCCCACATATGCACCCTGCTAATCCCCCAAACATACATATCCCAGGACGCTAATGGGCAGTTAACATGGCCAATCAACCTAACCTGCACATTTTGGACTGTGGGTGAAAACCGCAGCATCCGGAGCAAACCCATGCCGACACGGGTAGAATGTGCAAATTCCACACAGACAGTGATCCAAGCCAGGAATCGAACTCAGGTTCCTGTGAGACAGCAGCGCTAACCATTGTGCCACCATGCTGCCGACTCAGGAACAGCTTCTCTGCTGCCACCAGACGTTTGAATGGACCCACATTGCATTAAGATGATCTTTTACTTCATCCTCGCTATGACTGCAACATTACATTCTGCCCTCTCTCCCTCTCTATGTACAGTATGCTTTGTCTGTATGGCACTCAAGCAACAACACTTTTCACTGTATATCCAATGTTATGAAATGCATCAAAAGGTTAGTCATGGCATGAATCAATTCCGGCCTCCCAGATTGCCTGGATACACTACAGTTCACCAACCTCCCCAACAGGTCCACAGACACCATCTCCCTGGCCCAACACTGAACTCTGTAACACTGTAACCCTGAACATGGAGAAGGAGAGAGTGCAGAATGTAATGTTGGACTCAGAGCTAGGGTGTAGAATAAGATCATCTGAATGCGATGTGGGTCCATTCAAACGTCAGATGGCAGCAGAGAAGCTGTTCTTGAGTCGGCAGCATGGTGGCACAATGGTTCGCACTGCTGTCTCACAGGGACCTGAGTTCGATTCCCGGCTTGGATCACATATTTATTATATGTGAAAATAATAAACCAAATCAAATCAGTCTTTTGCATCTCAAGCTGAAACATCAGCACGATGTGCCCTGACCTTACCAATGAACTTATGCAGGTTGATGATGTAGACGGGACGGCTGTGATCGAGACTGAATTTACAAGGCTGAATGTGGACATTGGGGAGCTGCGAGAAACTGGACTTGCTCACAGTGGATTCTTTCCAGAGGAACACCACACGTTCTTGTAATAGGAGAAATCCCAACAGGCGAGATGTGAGAATGGAACAAAGTTTAAAAAGAAGCTTCACTGGTGCTGATGGAATCCCAGGAATTGAAATGGGATCCCTGATGCTGTGAGGCAGCGGTGCTAACCACTGTGCCATACTGCCATCCTGCAAGGTGCCCTGGAGATACCCAAGATCACGGCCAGGACGCCACCATCACCATCTCCGTGTTCGGGAAATGATTGGAAAACAACCTGAGGGACAGAATTAATCTCCACTTCGAGAGGTAAGGATTTATGAACAATAGTCAGCGTGCCTTTGACAGGGGGAGATCATGTCTAACAATTCGCTGGAATATATTGAGGAGGTGACTGGATGAGGAGATGAGGGAAGTGCAGTCGATGTAGTCTACGTGTTCTTCAGAAAAGCTTTTGACAAATAGGGAAGACTGAACAAGGAAGTGATTCCGATTGGAACCAGGTCAATTTGGTAAATTATATTCAAAATGGCTGAGTGGCAGAGGGTGATGGTGGAAGGTTGTTTTTGTGACTGCACGCCTGTGTTCAGTGGGGTTCCACAGCGATCGATGTTGGGTCCCTTGCTGTTTGTAGTGTACATTGATGGTCTGGACATGAATGTGTGAGGTGTGATCAGTAAGTTTGCAGATGATACAAAAATTGGTGGTGTGGTAAATATTGAGGAGGAAAGCCTTAGATTTCAGGAATCATAGAATCCTACAGTGCAGAAGGAGGCCATTCAGCCCATCGAGTCTGCACTGAGCACAATCCCACCCAGGTGATATCCCCTGAACCCCATGCATTTACCCAAGCAATTCTCCCTGACAGTAAGTCCAGTGTATCCTGGCCAATCTTCCGACTGTGGGCGGAAACTGGAGCACCCAGAGGAAACCCATGCAGACACGGGGAGAATGTGCAAACTCCACACAGATGTGGTCCAAGCCAGAAATGGAACACACGTCCCTGGCGCTGTGGGGCAGCAGTGCTAACCACTGTGCCACCGTGCTGAGGAAACTGAAAGGCTGGGCAAATGGGCAAATGTAATTTACACCTGACGAATGTGAGGCCATGCATTTGGGACGACTATCCGGGCAAGGAAATGCACCATGTCCGGTCGAGGGTGAGGAAGTGCAGAGGACCAGAATGAATTTGGGGTGCAGATATGTGGATCCTTAAAAGCAGCAAGACAGGTAGATGAGGTGGTTAAGACGACATGGAGGATACTTGCCTTTAGCAGCCGCAGCATAGAATATAAGAGCCGGGAGGTGATGATGGAAGTTTATAAAACGCTGGTTAGACCAGAGCAAGAGAACTGTGTGCAGCTCTGGTCATCACACTACAGGAAGGATGTGATTACACTGGAGACGGTGGAGAGGAGATTCACCAGGATGCTGCCTGGGCTGGAGAGTTTCAGCTATGAGGAGAGGCTGGTTAGGCTGGGTTTTTTACCTTAGAGCAGAGACGGCTGGAGGTGGAGTGGGTGTAGTGGGTGGTGGTGGGGAATGCTTTCAGGTGGGGGCGGGGGGGGGGGGGGGCGGGGGGAACTGAGTGATATGAACACAATTATGTGGCACACGGATAGGAAGAAACCTTTTCCCTTTAGTAGAGGTGTCAATAACCAGAGGGGCGTGGATTTAAGGTAAAGGGCAGATTTCTGTGTGGATTGGAGGGAAAATATTTCCATCCACAGGGTGCAGGGATCTGCAGCTCACGGCCTGAAAGGATGGTAGAAGCGGGAACAACCACAAGAGGCATTTAGATCAGCAACTCAAACGCCAGAGCATATAATTATTAAACTAGAAAGAGTGCAGAAAATATTTACTAGGATGCTACTGGGACTTGATGGATTGAGTTATAAGGAGAGGCTGAATAGACTGGGACTTTTTCCCCTGGAGCGTAGAAGGCTGAGGGGTGATCTTATAGCGGTCTATAAAGTAATGAGGGGCACAGATCAGCTCGATAGTCAATATCTTTTCCCAAAGGTAGGGGAGTCTAAAACTCGACGGCATAGGTTTAAGGAGAGAGGGGAGAGATACAAAAGTGTCCAGAGGGGCAATGTTTTCACACAGAGGGCGGTGAGTGTCTGGAACGAGCTGCCAGAGGCAGTAGGAGAGGCGGTAAAATTTTATTTTTTTAAAAGCGTTTAGATAGTTAAAGGGGCACGATGGGTATAGAGGGATATGGGGCAAATGTGGGCAATTGGGATTAGTTTAGGGGTTTAAAAAGAAAGGGCGGCATGGATAAGATGGGCCGAAGGGCCTGTTTCCATTCTGTAAACTCTATGACAAGGCTGTGGATCGAGTGCTGGAAAATGGGATTGGATTGGATAGCTGTTTGATGACCAGTTCAGACATAATGGCCGAAGGGCCTCATTTCGTGCTGTTAAAACTCGATGGCTGTTAGGCCTCCCACAGCAGTGGCCCCATCACTTGCAGCTCTCACAGCGCTGGCGGGGATACCGACCACCTCCCAAACCTATCTGGTTGCAAATGCGCGATTGCAGCCAGCAGTGAGCTGCCTGGTCTGAGAGAGACATCTGTCAGCTCTCTGCTGCTGCAGCTCGCTTCAACACAGCAGCTGCCCCCAGGTAGTCCGGGGGTCCTCAGCTCTTTCTGAGCAGCCCCCGACCAGATATAGACCCAGCCCCCTGCCCACAACCTGGACCAATCACCGCCCCTTCCCCCACACCAATTGCATGCAGAGTGTCAGCAGGGCACCTCTCCCAAACCCACTGTGCATGCAGAGAGGCAGCGAGACCCCCTCCCTACCCCACTGTACATGCAGAGAGGCAGCGAGACCCCTCCCTACCCCACTGTGCATGCAGAGAGGCAGCGAGATCCCCCTCACTAACCCACTGTGCATGCCGAGAGGCAGCGACACCCCTCCATACCCCACTGTGCATGCAGAGAGGCAGAGAGACCCACCCTAACCCACTGTGCATGCAGAGAGGCAGCGAGACCCCCTCCCTACCCCACTGTGCATGCAGAGAGGCAGCGAGACCTCCCACCCTACCCCACTGTGCATGCAGAGAGGCAGCGAGACCCCTCCCTACCCCACTGTGCATGCAGAGAGGCAGCGAGACCCCCTCCCTACCCCACTGTGCATGCAGAGAGGCAGCGGGACCTCCCACCCTACCCCACTGTGCATGCAGAGAGGCAGCGAGACCTCCCACCCTACCCCACTGTGCATGCAGAGAGGCAGCGAGACCCCTCCCTACCCCACTGTGCATGCAGAGAGGCAGCGAGACCCCCTCCCTACCCCACTGTGCATGCAGAGAGGCACCGAGACCCCCTCACTACCAACACCAATCCCGTGCAGAGTGGCAGCGGGGACCACTCCACCCCACAGACAGCGGGCAGAGTGGTAACGGGACCATCTCCGACCCAGCAACTACGTTCAGTGTCGGCCCCGCTACCTTCAGGCTCCGCCCCTGTAGACCCCACCACCTCATGCCCCATTCCCTGGTACTGCCCGGTGGGCATTGCCCAAGGGGCACCTACCGTTGCCCTCGACCTTGCCCAGTGCCCTCAATGGCCTTCAGTTCTCCCGGCGAGGTCATCATGACTCGTCCTCATACATGTAGCCAGCTGTTTTCCTCACCGGACCCAACCTCTCCCGGTGAGGCTGCAAAGGCAAGTGTGGCGCACAATTCCATCCCAGGCACGCTAATTTCATTTAAATTTGTTTTAAAATAAATTGAAATAATTTATTCAGCCTCTTGCCGGAAATGGGCAGGAGACTGAATCCGCTGTTTATCCATTGCCGGGGAAGGTTGCAAGAGGTGAGAAATGGGACGTGGACCTGAGTTCCAGGCTGTCACGCGGTTTTACTTGATCACCCCACCATCAATGGACAGGGAGTAGCTGTTATCCTGCCCCCCTACCTTCTGTGTGTTGCGTGTGTCTATATTGTCTGTACCAGTATGCATGTGTGTGTGTGCGTGTTTGTGTGTGAGCAACAGAGTACCTGACGAGTGTTCCTAAGTGTGCATTATTCTGGAGTGTTGCAGCAATTTTGCTTCTTGAATTTGTGTGTGAGTGGGAGTAAGTGTCTAAATCTGATTGCTTCTATCAACAAATGTGTGTATTAATGTATGTGCGTTTTGGGTGTGTCTGTGTGTTTGTGTTCCTGTTGCTCTCGGAGAGATTGTGGTGGCACAGGGGATAGCATTGCTGCCTCACAGCACCAGAGGTCCTGGTTCAATTGCAGGCTTGGCCACTGTCTGTGCAGATTCTGCATGTTCTCCCCATGTCTGCGTGGGTTTCCTCCGGGTGCTCCAGTTTCCTCCCACTATCTGAAAGTTGTGCTGGTTGGGTGCATTGGCCGTGCTAAATTCTCCCTCAGTGTACCTGAACAGGCGCTGGAGTGTGGTGACTCGGGGATTTTTATAGTAACTTCATTGAAATGTTAATGTTCGCATACTTGTGACACTGATGAATAAATTTCAAATTTAATGAAATGTGTTCTGTCTGTGAGATCCTGCTGTGCAGATATGACCAATAAAATTGATTCTGCGGCCTGGTGATTGGGTGGGTGAACTGGTGTTATATGCAGAGAAGGATTCTGTCTCAATCTTTTACGCACGAAGGAATAGTGTTTGAGTTCACATGTCTATGGAAAGTCACAGCATACAGAAGACACCCCAGCCCATAGACACTGAGACAATTGTCAGTGGCTGAAAGAATTAATAACCGGATACAGAGATTCAACAAGAGCAGCAAACCCAGTACAGGAAATGACAAGAAAATCAATACAGTTAAACAGCCTTTCTAGAATTAGGAACTGGACACCGGGGACGGGACTTTCCAGCCTCACTCTTCCCCAAGCTGCAAAATCCCACCCGTGTTCAACAGACCTTCCCATTCTCCGCCCCTCGCCTGCTCCGATTCCCGTGGCGGTCGGGCCGGTCCAATTCCAGCCAGAGACTTACCCGGAACACCAACAATCGCCAGGAGGGGATAGTAAACGCATTCAATCACGTACAGTAGATATCGAATCCGATCAGCTGATGTCAACCACCAATCATCATCAGTAAACCGAGAAATCCAAAAGAATAAACTCCTGTCCTTGGTTGGAACATTCCGGTTCATTGTTCCCAGATTCTGATCCATTGTTGGAAGATTCCAATCCATTGTTCCCAGATTCTGATCCATTGTTGGAAGATTCCAATCCATTGTTCCCAGATTCTGATCCATTGTTGGAACATTCCGGTTCATTGTTCTCAGATTCTGGAGGGCACAGGTTTAAGGTGAGACGGGAGCGATACAAAAGTGTCCAGAGGGGCAATGTTTTCACACAGAGGGTGGTGAGTGTCTGGAACAAGCTGCCAGATGGAGTAGTAGAGGCGGGTCCAATTTTGTCTTTTAAAAAGCCTTTAGATAGTTACGTGGCTATCGAAGGATATGGGCCAAATGCGGGCAATTGGGGTTAGTTTATGAGTTTAAAATAAGGGTGGCATGGACAAGTTGGGCCGAATAGCCTGTTTCCCTGCTGTGAACCTCTATGACTCTCTGACTCTGTTCTGATCCATTGTTGGAAGACTCCAATCCATTGTTCCCAGATTCTGATCCATTGTTGGAAGACTCCAATCCATTGCTCCTAGATTCTGATCTATCCGCTCCCTCCCTCTCTCTCCACAGCCGCTGATCTCTGTTGGTGTCGGAGTTGCCGCTCCCGCTGACTCAATGGGACAACACATTGAACGGAATCCCTTATTAATAGAAGAGGGGAATCCCTCCAGGCACACTAATCAGATCCATGGAGACTCACATCAATTCCAGTCACTAAACAAACAGCTTCACTTAACCCCATTCAATCCAACACTTTTTATACCCAGCGTAGAACAGTTACAGCCTCAATGGGGTGTTGAGGGTCAGGGAGGGATGGAAAGTTGGAAATAATGTAGGGTCAATATTAATTCGATATAGCAGAGATCACTCTGCTCGTGTTAATTTCGAGACGACGAGAATACAAAAGCAGGGGTGTACTGCTGAGGGTTTATAAGACACTGGTCTGACCGCATTCACAATATTGGCAGCAATTATGGTCCCCGTATCTAAGGAAGGATGTGCTGGCCTTGGAGAGGGTCCAGAGCAGGTTCACAAGAATGATCCGGGGAATGAAAGACTTGACGCATGAGGAGCGTCTGAGGACTGGGGGTCCATACTCGATGCAGTTTGGAAGTATGAGGAAGGGGATAACATTGAAACTTACAGAATAATGAAAGGCCTGGATAGAGTGCACTTGGGGAAGATGTTTCCATTAGTTGGGGAGACTTGGACCCGAGGGCACAGACTCAGAGGGAAGGGATGGCCCTTTAGAAATGTGATGTGGAGGTGGCGGTGTTGGACTGGGGTGTGCGCAGTAAGAAGTCTCACAACACCAGTTTCCCACTCACCTGATGAAGGAGCAGCGTTCCGAAAGCTCGTGATTCCAAATAAAGCTGTGGGACTTTAACCTGCTACCGTGAGACTTCTTACTTCTGAACTGAGACGAGGAGGAATTTCTTCAGCCAGAGGGTGGTGAATCTGTGGAATTTATTGCCACACAAGGCTGTGGAGGCCAGATCATTGACTGTATTTAATAAAGAGATAAATAGGTTCTTGACTGGTACAGCGATCAAGGGTTACGGGGAGAAAGCAGGAGAATGGGTTTGAGAAACTTATCAACCAGAATTGAATGATGGAGCCGGCTCGACGGGCCCAATGGCCTCATTCTGCTCTTATATCTTATTGTCTGATGGGTATCATGGCCGTGGTTATTAGATGAAGTTAACGTCAATCAGGGTTGATATAGTCTGCTTAATCCAGGTTGTAGTAGATCTTATGTACAGCTCATGGACAGAAAAATCTTAGTATAGGACTTCACACGGATCAATCTCTCAGCATTACGGACGGTACAGTCTTAGCTCGAGTCATCAGATAGAACTATCTCTCAGTGTTATGTACAGTACAATCTGACGCTTCAGATAGAACTATCTCTCAGTGTTATGTACAGTACAATCTGACGCTTCAGATAGAACTGTCTCTCAGTGTTATGTACAGTACAATCTGAGGCTTCAGATAGAACTATCTCTCAGTGTTATGTACAGTACAATCTGAGGCTTCAGATAGAACTATCTCTCAGTGTTATGTACAGTACAATCTGAGGCTTCAGATAGAACTATCTCTCAGTGTTATGAACAGAAGAACCTGATCAAGAAGCTTCACATCAAACTTTCTCAGCGTTTTCTCTTGTGAGGTTGTATGGAGGCAAGGGTGAGTTGAGGAGTGTGTGGGAGAAGGACACCGGGACACCTGAACAGGGTCAGCAGCACCTTGAGGAGAGTGTGAGAGGGGGACACGGGACATCGGGACAGAGTCAGCAGCACCTTGACGAGAGTGTGAGAGGGGGACACGGGACATCGGGACAGAGTCAGCACCTTGAGGAGAGTGTGAGAGGGACACTGGGACTGACAGTCAGCACCTTGAGGAGAGTGTGAGAGGGGGACACGGGACATCGGGACAGAGTCAGCAGCACCTTGAGGAGAGTGTGAGATGGGGACATAGAGGATTGAAGCTATTGGTAGAGTTGTACAGCACTGGGATCGAGACTGTTTGTTTATGTCCTGTGGTTCTGAGGATTCTCTTCAATATCGACTCCACAGTCAGGTGTCAGGGACACAACTCTTTATTCCGTCTGTTCACACAACACTCCAAATATTGACTGCCCAATCTGGGAGGATCCCAATAGCTCACCCCACACCTGTGATCACATGGCCCGTTCCCTGAAAGAAAGCCCCAACAGATATAACACTCTCCCCTGTAAGTAACACCTCCCCAACCCACCCCCACACCCCCCGGTACAGCAACAGAATTTGAAACCATTTGCGAACATTTTTCTCGATTCACTTCATCCAGTCTTGGTGCAGAATCCACAGCTTATTTACAATATAATACATCCCATAGTTCATTCCTGATCCTTATGTCCATCTCACATAGACCTGATCAGGGGGAGTGACAACCCCTTGGGGGTTGATGCTTGGGGGCTGGAGCCAGTTTTAAGATCCTCTCTGGTGAGTGAAGACTTGATGAACCCACCAACGTTTGATCGTCTTCCCGCCGATCGTCAGTAACCAATGTCGAGTTCCCTGTCCCCTCCATCAGCGGAGGAGCTGTTGATAACAGGCCTCCCTGGCCTCCCACATAATAGAACAGAGAGTATAGAAGGTGGCAGGAATCTAACCTCAGGCAGAGCAAAAGAAAGGTGACAGGAATGAGAAGGGAGGTGGTCAATGCGGGACTCAGGGTGTTGGAACTCAATGCGGGACTGAGGGTGCTGGACCTCAATGCGGGACTGAGGGTGTTGTACCTCAATGCGGGACTGAGGGTGTTGGACCTCAATGCGGGACTGAGGGTGTTGGACCTCAATGCGGGACTGAGGGTGTTGTACCTCAATGCGGGACTGAGGGTGTTGGACCTCAATGCGGGACTGAGGGTGTTGTACCTCAATGCGGGACTGAGGGTGTTGTACCTCAATGCGGGACTGAGGGTGTTGGACCTCAATGCGGGACTGAGGGTGTTGTACCTCAATGCGGGACTGAGGGTTTTGTACCTCAATGCGGGACTGAGGGTGTTGTACCTCAATGCGGGACTGAGGGTGTTGTCCCTCAATGCGGGACTGAGGGTGTTGTACCTCAATGCGGGACTGAGGGTGTTGTACCTCAATGCGGGACTGAGGGTGTTGGACCTCAATGCGGGACTGAGGCTGTTGGACCTCAATGCGGGACTGAGGGTGTTGTACCTCAATGCGGGACTGAGGGTGTTGTACCTCAATGCGGGACTGAGGGTGTTGGACCTCAATGCGGGACAGAGGCTGTTGTACCTCAATGCGTGCAGTATATCAATCAAGGTAAATGAGATTGTTGCGCACATTGAAATTGGCCGCTCCGATGTTGTGGGCATCACAGAGACGTGGCTGCAAGGGGATCAGGGCTGGCATCTAAATATCCAAGGATAGGTGTCTTATTGGAAGGACAGGCAGATGGGCAAAGGGGGCGGGGTTGCATTGTTCGTAAGGAATGGCGTGAAATCAATAGCAAGAAGCGGTACAGGATCAGAAGGCACAGAAACTCTGTGGGTAGAGTTGAGGAGAAACAATGGTAAAAAGACCCTGATGGGAGTTATGTACAGGCCTCCAAGCAGTAGTCAGGATGAGGGGCAGAAAATAAATCTGGATGTAGAAAAGGCACATAAAAAGGCAATATTACAATAATTATGGGGGACTTCAATATGCAGGTGGCCTGGGAAAATCCGGGAGGTAGTGGGTCCCAAGAAAATGAATTTGTGGAATGTCGAAGAGATGCTTTTTTGGAGCAGCTTGTGACAGAGCCCACTGGGGAAACGGGAATTCCGGAGTTGGTGATGTGTAATGAGGCAGATTTGATTAGGGAACTGAAGGTGAAGTGACCCTGAGAGAGCAGTGACCACAATATGATAGAATTTACCCTGCAGTCTGAGAGGGAGAAACTGGATTCAGATGTAAAGGTATTTGAATTAAATAAAGATAACTACAAGGACATGAGGGAGGAGCTGGTCAGAGTTGATTGGAAAGGGAGCCGAGCAGGGGAGACAGTGGAACGGCAATTACAGGAGTTTTCGGGGGGGGGGGGGTGGGGGTTATTCGGGAGGCACAACAGAAATTCATCCCAAGGAGGAGGAAACCTGCTAAAGAGAGGACGAAGCTTCCATGGCTGACGAGGAAAGCAAAGGACAGCATCAAAGCAAAAGAATCACTGGAGGCAGGGAGGGTACCAGAGGACTGGACATTAGCTGATGTAACACCGCTGTTTAAGAAGGGAGAGAGGCAGCAGATGGGAAATTATAGGCCGGTTCGACTGACTTCGTTCATTGGCAAGATTTTATAGTCCATTATTAAAGATGAGATCGCAGAGTACTTGGAAGTGCATGATAAAGTAGGACTGAGTCAGCACGGCTTTGTCAAGGGGAGATCATGTCTGACAAATCTGTTAGAGTTCTTTGAAGAGGTAACAAGGAAGTTAGATAAAGGAGAGCCAGTGGACCTGATTTATTTGGATTTCCAAAAGGCCTTTGACAAGGTGCCACATCGGAGACTTTTAAATAAGTTAGGTGCCCGTGGTGTTAAGTATAAGATCCTGGCATGGATAGAGGATTGGTTGACTGGCAGAAGGCAGAGAGTGGGGATAAACGGGTCTTTTTCAGGATGGCAGCCGGTGACTAGTGGTGTGCCTCAGGGGTCGGTACTGGGACCACAACTTTTCACAATACACATTAACGATTTGGAAGAACGAAATGAAGCCACTGTTGCCAAGTTTGCAGATGATGGAAAGATATGCAGAGGGACAGATAGTATTGAGGAAGCAGGGGGACTGCACAAGGACTTGGATAGGCTCGGAGAGTGGGCAAAGAAGTGGCAGATGGAATATAACGTGGAAAAATGTGAGATTATAAACATTGGAAGGAGAAATGGAGGCATAGACTATTTTCTAATTGGGGAAATGCTTCGGCAATCAGAAGCACAAAGTGACTAGGGAGTCCTTGTTCAAGATTCTCTTAAGGTTAACGTGTAGGTTCATAGAACCATAGAAAATTACAGCTCAGAAACAGGCCTTTTGACCCTTCTTGTCTGTGGCGAACCATTTTTTGCCTAGTCCCACTGACCTGCACTTGGACCATATCCCTCCACACCCTCTCATCCATGAACCCGTCCAAGCTTTTCTTACATGTTCAGTTAGCAGTCAGGAAGACAAATGCAATGTTAGCATTCATGTCGAGAGGGCTGGAATACAAGAGCTGGGATGGACTTCTGAGGCTGTATAAGGCTCTATTTGGAGCATTGTGAGTGGTTTTGGGCCCAGTATCTAAGGAAGGATGTGCTGGCCTAGGAAAGGATCCAGAGGAAGTTAACAAGAATGATCCCTGGAATGAAGAGCTTGTCGTATGAGGAACGGTTGAAGACTCTGGATCTGTACTCGTTGGAGTTTACAAGGATCAGGGGGATCTTATTGAAACTTACAGGATACTGCGGGGCCTGGATAGAGTGGACGTGGAGATGATTTTTCCACTCGTAGGAAAAACTAGAACCAGAGGGCATAACCTCAGGCTAAAGGGACGATCCTTCAAAATGGAGATAAGGAGGAATTTCTTCAGCCAGAGAGTGGTGAATCTGTGGAATTCGTTGCCACAAAGGGCTGTGGAGGCCAGGTCATTGAGTGTCTTTAAGACAGAGATAGATAGGTTTTTGATCAATAAAGGAATCAAGGGTTAAGGGGAGAAGGCAGGAGAATGGGGATGAGAATCATATCAGCCATAATTGAATGGCGGAGCAGACTCGATGGGCCGAATGGCCGAAATCTGTTCCTCTATCTCAAGGTTTTATAAAGAGAGGTTGGATAGGCTTGAGCAGTTTTCGTTGGAGCAGAGAAGACTGAGGGGCAACCTGATCGAGATGTTCAAGATTATGAGGAACATGGACAGAGTGGATAAGGAGCAGGGATAAACTGGGGCTGTTCTCACTGGAAAGACGGAGGATGAGGGGTGACCTAATAGAGGTGTATAAAATTATGAAAGGTATAGATAGGGTGAACGGTGGGAAGCTTTTTCCCAGGTCGGAGGTGACGTTCACGAGGGGTCACAGGTTCAAGGTGAGGTGGGGGAGGTTTAACACGGATATCAGAAGGACGTATTTTACACAGAGGGTGGTGGGGGCCTGGAATGCGCTGCCGGGCAAGGTGCTGAAGGCGGACACACTGGGAATGTTTAAAACTTATCGAGATAGCCACATGAACGGAGTGGGAATGGAGGGATACAAAATAATGGTCTAGTTTGGACCAGGGAGTGGCGCGGGCTTGGAGGGCCGAAGGGCCTGTTCCTGTGCTGTATTGTTGTTTGTTCTTTGAGCAGCTGTTTCCCTTAGTTGAAGGGTCAGTTACGAGGGACATGGGTTCAAGGTGAGGGGCAGGAGGTTTAGGGGGGAATGTGAGGAAAAATCCGTTTACCCAGAGGGTGGTGCCGGTCTGGAAAGCGCTGCCTGGGAGGGTGGTGGAGGTGGGTTGCCCCACATCCTCTAAAAAGTGCCTGGATGAGCACTTGGCACAGCCATAACATTCAGGGCTATGGACCAGGTGCTGGCAAGCGGGATTACGTGGGCAGGTCAAGGCATTTCATGCATCGGTGCAGACTCGATGGGCCGAAGGGCCTCCTCTGCGCCGTGTGATTCTATGATTCTCTGAGTGTTGCTGAGGTCATGGAGTGACCGGGAAGTGATGGGTTCAGACTGGTTGGGTTGGTGGGGATCAGGTGATGGGACAGGCGGGTTTGAGTGGAATCATAGAAGATTATAGAAACCCTACAGTACAGAAAGAGGCCATTCGGCCCATCGAGTCTGCACCGACCACAATCCCACCCAGGCCCTACCCCCATACCCCTACATATTTTACCCACTAATCCCTCTAATCTATGCATCCCAGGACACGTTTATCATGTCCAATCAACCTAACCCGCACATCTTTGGACTGTGGGAGGAAACCGGAGCACCCGGAGGAAACCCACGCAGACACAAGGAGAATGTGCAAACTCCACACAGACAGTGACCCAAGCCGGGAATCGAACCCAGGTTCCTGGAGCTGTGAAGCAGCAGTGCTAACCACTGTGCTACCGTGCCGCTTCCATGTTAGAATGGAACCAATGTAACAACCAATAGAACCACATTGGATCTGTTGCAGTGACCAATGGGAACAAGCTGTAAGGGTCAGCTGACCCAGTAAATTATGTAACCAATGAGAAAAATAATGTGGTGGTCAGCTGACCAGCTGACTCAGTATAAGTGAGAAGCTGCTGGGGATGGTGGGAGCTTGGAATGGCCCAGGGTGAGGCCTCGAGTGTTGGAGGAATGAAGTTTCATTATTGAAACGTTTTGTCTGATTTACAAGTTGGAGTAAGTTTTGTTTCATTTTATTGCCCAGAACTGAAGAGTCCCTTCTGCTGGATGAACATGGAATACCGAGGGGAGTGGGGTGTTTATTTGGGGTGGGGGTGAGGGTAGGGCGTGTGGGGCTGTCCCATCCGGGGCACCGTCTGCGCCTTTAAAATCAAATCCAAAGTTACAAGAGTTTTTTTCCCCCTCCTAATGTTTTCATTGTAACTATGATCTGATGTCAGGGATTGAAATCAGTTTGTCAGATGGTAGCAGGCACAGCACAATTCTCCAGTAGAATAGGCCTTCTGGACAATCGCCGGGTAAACCCTTAACTATCAGGGGCGCAACAAGAACGATAATACGCAGCACCCCCCCTTCCCATTACCAGACAGCACCCCCCCCACACCGCCCCCCAGCCCATGCTCCAATCCATTACTAATTAAAACTCTGTCTGTCTCCTCAAATTTACCATGTCCCAGCATCCACCGCACTCCGAGGTAATGAATTCCACAGATTCACCACCCATTGAGAGAAGTAATTTCTCCCCATGTCTGTTTTAAATCTGCTGCCCCTTTCCCGTAAGATGCCCTACATTGTTCTACACTGTGATTCCTGATAGGCTGCTTTATACCACTCCCACTACAGTGGCACAGTGGTTAGCACTGCTGCCTCACAGCGACAGGGACCTGGGTTCGATTCCCGGCTTGCCTCACTGTCTGTGTGGAGTCTGCACGTTCTCCCCGTGTCTGCATGAGTTTTCTCCGGGTGCTCCGGTTTCCTTCCAAAGTCCCATAGAAGTGCTGGTTAGATACATTGGCCATGCTAAATACTCCCTCAGTGTTAACCAAACAGGCGCCGGAGTGTAGCAACTGTGGGATTTTCACAGTAACTTCATTGCAGTGTTGATGTAAGCCTACTTGTGACACGAATAAATAACCTTTATACTTATTGACTGATGCTTGAGTGTTAAACCTCCCGATACAATCAGCACTTGTTTACACTGCAAAAACAATCCCATTCCAAGAGATACATGGGAGAGTGAACATCGAAGGGCCTGTTCCTGTGCAGCACTTTTCTTTGTTCTTAAGGCATCTTTAAGCATGTTCATTTGGAAATAATTTTATCCAAGATTTAACATAAATCTGTCTTCTTCACATCAGGTTATGGATCTGACTTTTATGGTAAGAAAAACATCCTTCAGTTCAGTTCCTGTTATTCAACTCCTCCAAAACAGTCATGGGGGCGATGGGTTATTCACTCAGACATTTCCCTAAGATGCTTTTAATGTGATAATCCTTGGAAATTTAAACAGATAGTGAAAAAATCATGACAGTTCAATGAATCCGATCACATTGCAGAAAGCCAAGACTAATATAACCTGCTGCCTGGCTAATTGGATTAGCTATGCTGCCTCACAGCACCAGGGACACAGGTTCGATTCCCGGCTTGCCTCACTGTCTGTGCGGAGTCTGCATGTTCTCCCCATGTCTGCATGGGTTCCCTCCGGCTGCTCCGGTTTCCTCCCACAGTCTGAAAAACGTGCTGTTAGGTGGATTGGCAATGCTAAAGTGTCCTCAGTGTCCACAGATGTACTGGATTGGTGGATTGGCCATTCTACATTGCCCCTTAGTGTCCACAGATGTGCAAGTTAGGTGGATTGGCCATTCTACATTGCCCCTTAGTGTCCACAGATGTGCGGGTTAGGTGGATTGGCCATTCTACATTGCCCCTTAGTGTCCACAGATGTGCGGGTTAGGTGGATTGGCCATGCTAAATATAGCACTCATGCCACGATGAATCATAGAATTCTAGTGCAGAAGGAGGCCATTCAGCCCATCGAGTTTGCACTGGCCCTGTCCCTGTAACCCCATGCATTTACCCTAGCTCGTCTCCCTGACACTAAGGGGCAATTTAGCATGGCCAATCCACCTAACCTGCATATCTTTGGAGTTTGGGAGGAAACCGGAGCACCCGGAGGAAACCCACGCAGACACGGGGAGAACGTGCAAACTCCACACAGACAGTGACCCGAGGCCAGGAATCGAACCCGGGTCCCTGGCGCTCTGACACCCCACGAAGGATCAATCTATTTCTGAATATGAAGATTTATTAATGTTGGGGGTACAGAGTGTGAGCAGAATAAGAGGATTTTAGGGCACCTTCGTGTTGAGCTGGGCCAGAGAACGGGGCTTTAAACATTTGAATTCAGTTTGTAAAATGTGGAAATAAGTCAGTGAAAATAGCGGTGAAGTTGATGGGTTGTTGTAAAAACCTGACCAGTTCACTGATGTACTTCGGGAGAGGTCCTTACCCAGGCTCAGCTCTGCGTGACTCCAGCCCCACACCAATGTGGTTGACTCAACTGTCCTCTGAAGTGACTGAGTCTGCCCTGTGGTTGTAAGAAAGCTCCAACGATGAATTTCCAAGGATGGACACTAAAGTCAGCAATGCCCACACACTGAGAATGAACAATACAGATTTTGGCACGACACACCGGTTATGTTACACCACACTAAGGGCCTCATGGTCTGATTTGCCAGCGGGATAAAGCCTCAGAACAGCAGGTTATGTCGTGTCCAAAGATGTGCAGGTTGGGTGGATTAGCCATGCTGAATTGCCCCTTAGTGTCCAAAGATGAGAAGGATAGGTGGATTAACCATGCTAACTTGCCCTTTAGTGTCCAAAGATATGGAGGATCGGTTGATTGGCCATGTTAAATTGCCTTAACGGGCGCGAAAACTTGGTAAAGTCAGGTGTGAGGCGATTAGTACAATCCGTGCAGATGTCCACTTTACCAAGGCCCGAAAATGGCCGCGATCCGAACCGCGCCCGAAATGGGTGATGCATTTAAATTGACTTAATGAGCTGGATGCCCAATCTTACCTGCATTTCCCCCCTTACCATCGCGTTCACCCGTCCAGATTCGGCGCGGAACAGATGTGCTCGGCAAAGGTCTGTTTCGGGCAGTCCAGCTCTGAGGAGGTAAGATCAGAGCTTCTGGCGGCTCTCTGACTCAGATCAGTGGTGGGGGGAGAGGGGGTGTGGGTGCGGGAGGCCGGAGGTGGATCAGATCATTCTCTGGTCATGGGGGGAGGGGAGGGAGGTGGATCAGATCATTCTCTGGTGAAGGGGGCAGGGGTGTGAGGGTTGCCGTTGCCATTCTGCGGGTGATCGGTGGGGGGGGGGTCGCGATCGGTCTGGGCAGTGGGGGAGGTGGGTGTAAAGGGGGATAGTTATGTTGTGGGGTGGGACGATGTCTGTGGGGGCCATCACTCCCACTTTTTGCTCCCCGGTCACTTTATCCGCTTGTTGCTGCCCGGGAGCGATGTGACAGGGGCGCCCATTTCAGATGTATTTCTCACTGCGCACGCGCAGTTCAGAGCTCCGATCGGAGTTGCAGCGTTTCGAGAGCGAGAAGCCGCGCCCACAGAGCGATTCACACTCACAATGTTTTTTCCAGGGTAAGTGCGTATGGGGCCCCCGGAGAACAGATTTCCAAGTCGGATCTGAATTGCGTCCATATTCAGCGCTTGGAATCAAAATGGTAAAATCGGGCCCTTAGTGTACAGAGGTGTACAGGTTCGGGGGATTGGCCATGCTAAATTGCCCCTTAGTGTCCAAAGACATGCTGGTCAGGTGCATTGGCCATGCTAAATTGCCCCTTCGTGTCCAAAGACATGCTGGTCAGGTGCATTGGCCATGCTAAATTCTCCCTAAGTACATGCGAACAGGTGCCGGAGTGTGGCGACTTGGGGATTTTCACAGTCGATTCATAGAGATTTACAGCATGGAAACAGGCTCTTTGGCCCAACTTGTCCACACATCCCCGTTTTCACCAATAAGCTCGCCCCAATTGCCCGCATTTGGCCCATATCCCTTTGTACCCATAGAAATCATAGAATCCCTCATGTGCAGAAGGAGGCCATTTGGCCCATCGTGTCTGCACCAATCACAATCTCTCCCAGACCCTATCCCTGTAACCCCACGCATTTATCATGCTCGTCCACCTGACACTAAGGGGCAATTTGCTATGGCCAATCAACCTAACCTGCTCACCTTTGGACGGTGGAAGGGAACTGGAGCACCCGGAGGAAACCCACGCAGACACGGGGAGAATGTGCAGACTCCACACAGACAGAGACCTGAGGCTGGAATTGAACCCGGGTCCCTGCCGCTGTGAGGCAGCAGTGCCAACCACTGTGCCACCGTGCAGCCCATCTTACCCATGTAACTGTCTAAATGCTTTTTGAAAGGTAAAATTGTACCCGCCTCCACTACTGCCTCTGGCAGCTCGTTTGCAATAAGTGACTTTTCAACAAAATTAACTTAATTGCAGAGTTAATATAAGCCTACTTGTGACCAATAAATAAACTTTAATCTGTAAACGGTGCCATCTTTGATGAAGAGTAAGATAAAAGCAAAATACCGCGGATGCTGGAATCTGAAATAAAAACAGGAAATGCTGGAAAAACTCAGCAGGTCCGACAGCATCTGTGGGGAGAGAATAGAGCAAATGTTTCAACTCTGGATGACCCTTCGTCAGACTCAAAGCGTTGTCTCTATTCTCTCTTCTGTCTGTGTGGAGTTTGCACATTCCCTCCGTGTCTGTGTGGGTTTCCTCCGGGTGCTCCGGTTTCCTTCCGTAGTCCAAAGATCTGCAGGTTAGGTGGATCGACCATGATAAATCGCCACTTAGTGTCAGGGGGACTAGCAGGGTAAATATGTGGGGTTACGGGGATAGGGCCTGGGTGGGATTGTTGTTGGTGTAGGCTCGATGGGCCAAATGGCCTCCTTCTGCACTATAGGGATTCTATGATTCACAGATGCTGTCAGACCTACTGAGATTTTCCAGTATTTCCTGTTTTTGATAAAGTTATACCTCCCAAAGTGAACAGACAGTGGAAACAGAAGGTCCCTTATTTCATAACAAAATGGCGATTCTCGAACCACTGCCCAGAATCGACAGTCAGAAAAGGAACTTTGCTGTTAAATTAAAGTACTGTGTTCAGTGACGCACGTTAAAATAATCTGGGTCAAATACCTTCAATTCACAATATTGATTACACAATAATGATGACACAATACTGATTACACAATACTGATTACACAACATTGATTACACAACATTGATGACACAACATTGATTACACAACATTGATTACACAATACTGATTACACAATACTGATTACACAACATTGATTACACAACATTGATTACACAACATTGATTACACAATACTGATTACACAACATTGATTACACAACATTGATTACACAATATTGATTACACAACATTGATTACACAATATTACAAAGAACAAAACAACACAGGAACAGGTCCTTCGGCCCTCCAAGTCCGCGCCACTCCCTGGTCCAAACTAGACCATTCTTTTGTATCCCTCCATTCCCACTCCGTTCATGTGGCTCACCAGATAAGTCTTAATGGTTCCCAGTGTATCCGCCTCCACCACCTTGCCCGGCAGCGCATTCCAGGCTCCCACCACCCTCTGTGTAAAATACGTCCTTCTGATATCCGTGTTAAACCTTCCCCTCCTTCACCTTGAACCTATGACCCCTCGTGAACGTCACCACCGGCATGGGAAAAAGCTTCCCACCGTTCACCCTAACTATGCAAAGAGCAAAGAACAGTACAGCACAGGAAACAGGCCCTTCGGCCCTCCAAGCCTATGCCGCTCCTTGGTCCAACTAGACCAATCGTTTGTATCCCTCCATTCCCAGGCTGCTCATGTGAATATCCAGGTAAGTCTTAAACGATGTCAGCGTGCCTGCCTCCACCACCCTACTTGGCAGCGCATTCCAGGCCCCCACCACCCTCTGTGTAAAAAACGTCCCTCTGATGTCTGAGTTATACTTCGCCCCTCTCAGCTTGAGCCCGTGAGCCCTCGTGATCGTCACCTCCGACCTGGGAAAAAGCTTCCCACTGTTCACCCTATCGATACCCATCATAATTTTATACACCTCGATTATGTTACCCCTCATCTTCGGTCTTTCCAGTGAGAACAACCTCAGTTTACCTAATTTCTCCTCATAACTAAGCCCTTCATACGAGGCAACATCCTGGTCAACCTCCTCTGCACTCTCTCTAAAGCCTCCACGTCCTTCTGGTAGTGTGGCCACCAGAACTGGGCGCAGTATTCCAAATGCGGCCGAACCAACGTTCTATACAACTGCAACATCAGACCCCAACTTTTATACTCTATGCCCCATCCTATGAAGGCAAGCAAGCCATATGCCTTATTCACTACCTTCTCCACCAGTGACGTCACCTTCAAGGATCTGTGGACTTGCACACCCAGGTCCCTCTGCGTATCTAGACCCTTTATTGTTCTGCCATTTATCGTATAGCTCCTCCCTACGTTAGTTCTACCAAAATGCATCACTTCGCATTCATCTGGATTGAACTCTATCTGCCATTTCTTTGCCCAAATTTCCAGCCTATCTCTATCCTTCTGTAGCCTCTGACAATGTTCCTCACTATCTGCAAGTCCAGCCATTTTCGTGTTGTCCGCAAAGTTACTGTTCACCCCAGTTACACCTTCTTCCAGATCGTTTATATAAATCACAAACAGCAGAGGTCCCAATACAGAGCCCTGCGGAACACCACTAGTCACAGGCATCCAGCCGGAAAAAGACCCTTCCACTACCACCCTCTGTCTTCTGTGATCAAGCCAGTTCTCCACCCATCTAGCCACCTCCCCCTTTATCCCATGAGATACAACCTTTTGCACCAACCTACTATGAGGGACTTTGTCAAACGCTTTACTAAAGTCCAGATAGACGACATCCACGGCCCTTCCCTCGTCAACCATTCTCGTCACTTCTTCAAAAACCTCCACCAGTTTAGTGGGACATGACCTCCCTCGCACAAAACCATGCTGACTATCGCTTTCGTTAATGAGTTTATTCTTTTCTAAATGCGCATACATCCCATCTCTAAGAATCTTCTCCAACAACTTCCCTACCACAGACGTCAGGCTCACCGACCTATAATTTCCTGGGTTATCCTTCCTACCCTTCTTAAATAACGGGACCACATCAGCTATCCTCCAATCCTCTGGGACCTCACCTGTGTCCAGTGACGAGACAAAGATTTGCGTCAGAGGCCCAGCGATTTCATCTTTCGTCTCCATGAGCAGCCTTGGATAGATTCCATCAGGCCCTGGGGATTTGTCAGTCTTTATATTCCTCCCTTGTAATGGAGATTTTCTCTAATGGGTCAACACTCCCCTCCGAGACACTCCGAGTCAACACATCCCTCTCCTTTGCGAATGCCGATGCAAAGTATTCATTTAGTATCTCCCCTACCTCCTTGGGGTCTGAAGCATAATTCCCCACTTTTGTCCCTGAGAGGTCCGATTTTTTCCCTGACAACCCTTTTGTTCCTAACGTATGAATAAAATGCCTTGGGATCCTCCTTAATCCTGTCTGCCATGACATTTCGTGACCCCTTTTTGCCCTTCTAATTCCTCGTTTGAGTTCTTTCCGACTTTGTATTCCTCCGGAGCTCCCTCTGTTTTTAGCTGCCTGGACCTAACGTACGCCTCTCTTTTCTTTTTCACCAATCCCTCAATTTCCCTGGTTATCCATGGTTCTCGATTCCTACCTTTCCTATCCTTCTTTTTTACAGGCACATGCCTATCCTGCAGCCCTATCAAATGTTCCTTAAAAGACTCCCACAAGCCAGATGCGGATTTACCCTCAAACAGCCTCTCCCAATCAACAGCTGCCAGTTTCTGCCTATTCCCACTAAAGCTAGCCTTCCCCCAATCCAACACCTTACCCTTGGGACACCACTCATCATTTTCCATCACTATCCTAAAGCTAACAGAATTGTGGTCACTATTTGCCACATGTTCCCCTACCGAAACTTTGAAGACCTGACCGGGCTCATTCCCCAGTACTAGGTCCAGTATAGCCCCCTCTCTAGTCGGGCTATCTACATATTGTTCCAAAGAACCTTCCTGTACACATTTTACAAATTCCTCCCCATTCCGACTCCCAGCCCTACGCGATTTCCAGTCTATACCAGGGAAATTGAAGTCTCCCACTACAACAACCCTATTTTTCCTGCACCGATTCATTATCTCCTGACATATCCGTTCTTCCACTTCCCTTGGGCTGTTGGGGGGCCTGTAGTATACCCCCAACATAGTTACAGCTCCCTTCCTGTTTCTGAGCTCCACCCAGAGTGACTCGTTACACGACCCCTCTGAATTGTCCTCCCTCTGCACCGCTGTAATGTGCTCTCAAACTAATACTGCTACTCCCCCACCTCTTTTGGTCCCTCCTCTGTCTCGCCTAAAACACTTGTACCCCGGAATATTCAGAATATTGATTACACAACATTGATTACACAACATTAATTGCACAATACTGATTGTACAATATTTATTGCACAATATTGATTTCACAACATTGCTTACACAATACTGATTACACAATATTGATTATACAACATTGAGACAGACAGTGAAGAAATATAAACGGCATCATAATCTCTGTAAACTACTCAGTTTCCTTTAATTGACTGGTACTGGAGTGTGAAAAGACGACAATGTGACCAGCACATATTCACTTGGCAAAAGCGAGTCACAATCTAAGAGATGAATCTTAAAGAGTGCATTATACATGCTGAATTCCAAGATCACAGCATTCCCGTCAACCATCGAACCCACGGCAGTGCAGAAGGAGGCCCTACGGCCCATCGAGTCTGCACCGACTCTCTGACAGAGCATCTTATCTGCATTGGAATGATCCGGGTACATGTTTTCTTTTAAGACCAAAGTTAATATTTAAATGTGAAGACCTGAACGCCTCTCAATGCACAAATATTGTTCGTTTCAACATCATTTCCTGCAAACTTTAACATAAATCTGTTTGTTCTGTATCAGGATATGTCCCTAAATATTACAGTGAGGATAACAAACTTCATTGAACTTTTTGCCATTCATCTCCTCCAATCAATTCGTGAGGTGATTGATTAAGCGCTAAAATAATTCACTCAGTTTGTTTCAAGCTTGAGAATACTTGAAACATAGAGTGCAAAATCACTGGGGACTTCATTGGGGCAGCACAGTGGTCAGCACTGCTACCTCACAGCGCTAGGGACACAGGTTCGATTCCCGGCTTGGGTCACTGTGTGGAGTTTGCATGTTCTCCCCCATATCAGCGTGTGTTTTGTCCGGGTGCTCCGGTTTCCTCCCACAGTATGAAAGACGTGCCGATTGCAGTGCAGAAGGTGTCTATTCGGCCCTTCATGCCTGCACTGACCACAAACCCACCCAGCCCCCATGCCGGTAATCCCTCTTTACCCTTGCTAGTGCCCCCTGGCACTGAGGGGGAATTTAGGCATGGCCAATCCACCTAACCCGCACATCTTTGGAGTGTGGGAGGAAGCTGGGGCACCCGGAGGAAACCCACGCAGACACGGGGAGAACGTGCAGACATCACACAGACAGTGACCCAAGTTGGGAATTGAACCCGGGTTCCTGTGCTGTGAGGCAGTAGTGCTAACCATTGTGTCACGGTATGGTCCAGTCATTCACTGGCGCTTGAGACCTTGCAATGTAATCAGAACCTGTCTGATACAGTAAACAATAAATCACATTCTAAAAGATTTATCACAAACTGTGGATCAAATGCTGCTATCCCAGAGTGGTTAGCACTGCTGCATCACAGCGCCAGGGACCTGGGTTTGATTCCTGGCTTGGGTCAGTGTCTGTGCTGAATCTGCATGTTGATATAGAATAGTCATAGAATCCCTACACAGCAGAAGGAGGCCATGCAGCCCATCACATCTGCACCGACCACAATCCCACACAGACCCTGTCCCCGCAACCCCACATATCTATTCTGCTAGTCCTCCTGACACTCAGGGGTAATGTAGCGTGGCCAATCCACGTAACCCAGACATCTTTGGCGTGTGGGAGGAAAGCGGAACACCCGGAGGAAACCCATACAGACAGGGGGAGAACATGCAGACTCCGCAGAGAGAGTGACCCAAGGCTGGAATTGAACACGGGTCCCTGGCGCTGTGAGACGGCACTGCTAACCACTGTGCCACCGTGCCGCGTTGTCCCCATGTCTGTGTCTCCATTGGTTTCCTCCGGGTGCTCTGGTTTCCTCCCACAGTCCGACCGACGTGCTGGTTAGATGTATTGGCCATGCAAAATTGTCCCTCAGTGGAAGAACAAATGTAGGGGGGACGTATACAATAAATGGCAGAGCCATCAAGAGTATATAAACACAGAGGGACCTCGGTGTGCAAGTCCATAAATCCTTGAAGGTGGCAGTAGAGGTGGAGAAGGTGGTGAAGAAGGAATATGGTATGCTTTCCTTGATAGGACGGGGTATAGAGTATAAAAGCTGGAGTCTGATGTGGCAGTTGTACAGAACGCTGGTTAGTCCACATTTGGAATATTGCATCCATTTCTGGTCGCCACACTACTGGGGCGGCACGGTAGCACAGTGGTTAGCACTGCTGTTTCACAGCTCCAGGGTCCTGGGTTCGATTCCCGGCTCGGGTCACTGTCTGTGTGGAGTTTGCACATTCTCCTCGTGTCTGCGTGGGTTTCCTCCGGGTGCTCTGGTTTCCTCCCACAGTCCAAAGATGTGCGGGTTAGGTTGATTGGCCAGGGTAAAGAAATTGCCCCTTAGAGTCCTGGGATGCGTAGGTTAGAGGGATTAGCAGGTAAAATATGTGAGGGTAGGGCCTGGGTGGGATTGTGGTCGGTGCAGACTCGATGGGCCGAATGGCCTCCTTCTGCACTGTAGGGTTTCTATGATTTCTATGATTTCTACGTGGAGGCTTTAAAGAGAGTGCAGAGAAGGTTTGCCAGGATGTTGCCTGGTAGGGAGGGTCTTAGATATGAGGGGAGATTTGGTAAGCTGGGCTTGTTCTCCCTGGAAAGACGGAGAATGAGGGGAGACCTAATAGAGGTGTACAAAATTATGAAGGATATAGATAGAGTGAACAGTGGGAAGCTTTTTCCCAGGTCGGAGGTGACGATCACGAGGGGTCACGGGCTCAAGGTGAGAGCGGCGAGGTATAACTCAGACATCAGAGGGACGTTTTTTACACAGAGGGTGGTGGGGGCCTGGAATGCGCTGCCAAGTAGGGTGGTGGAGGCAGACACGCTGACATCGTTTAAGACTTACCTGGATAGTCACATGAGCAGCCTGGGAATGGAGGGATACAAACGAATGGTCTAGTTGGACCAAGGAGCGGCACAGGCTTGGAGGGCCGAAGGGCCTGTTTCCTGTGCTGTACTGATCTTTGTTCTTTGTACTCGAACAGGTGCCGGAGTGTGGCGACTATGGGATTTTCACAACGTCATTGCTGTGCTAATGTAAGCCGACATGTGACACTAATAAATAAACTTATCTCAAACGATGACGAGACAGAGTACAGGAATGAGATAGGGAATCTGGTGAACTGGTGCAGCCACAGTAATCCCTCCCTCAATGTCAGCAAACTGAAGGAGATTGTCATCGACTTCAGGAAGCGTAAAGGAGAACATGCCCCTGTCTACATCAATGGGGACGAAGTAGAAAGGGTCGAGAACTTCAAGTTTTTAGTGTCCAGAACACCAACAACCTGTCCTGATCCCCACATGCCGACACTATAGTTCAGAAAGCCCACCAACGCCTCTTACTTTCTCAGAAGACTGAGGAAATTTGGCATGTCAGCAACGAATCTCAGTAACTTTTACAGATGCATTCTTTCTGGTTGGGTCACAGCTTGGTATGTCTCCTGCTCTGCCCAAGACTGTAAGGAACTACAAAAGGTTTTGAACGTAGCCCAATCCATCACGCAAACCAGCCTTGCATCCATTGACTCTGTCTATACTTCCCGCTGTCTCGGCAACGCATCCAGCA
Source organism: Mustelus asterias (assembly GCF_964213995.1). Taxonomy (NCBI): domain Eukaryota; kingdom Metazoa; phylum Chordata; class Chondrichthyes; order Carcharhiniformes; family Triakidae; genus Mustelus; species Mustelus asterias. The sequence continues at coordinate 27,413 of NW_027591492.1, read as the reverse complement.
TTATTAAGGACCCCACGTACCCGGGACATTCTCTCTTCCACCTTCTTTCTTCGGGAAAAAGGTACAAAAATCTGAGGTCACGTACCAATCGACTAAAGAACAGCTTCTTCTCTGCTGCCGTCAGACTTTTGAATTGACTTACCTGACATTTAGTTGATCTTTCTCTGCACCCGAGCTATGACTGTGACACTACATTCTGCACTCTCTCCTTTCCTTCTCTATGTTTTGTCTGTTTCGCGCGCAAGAAACAATACTTTTCATTATATATTAATAAATGTGACAATAATAAGTCAAATCAAATCCAGATAAGCTGAAAATTAAGCTCACATCAATTTTGTGAAGCCCTTTCAGTCCCAGCAAGTCATTTGCAGTTGTCTTATTTACCAAACGGTCGCTACTTATCCGTTTGAGACATTAATATTCAAAAGAAAACAAGAATAAATGACCTTCTTGTTGCCGGGATCTGAGATTTAGTGTTGATCTAAAAGGTAACTCAGTAAAAAGAAAGGTAATTCGACAAGAAAACCAGATGAATGGGAAATCGAATAGCTTTTTCCATAATTCACACAGACTCATAATTTGCAAAACCGTGGTTATATGATGCAGTCATATAACAAAGTGACTTTTAAATTGTATCTCTGCAAATCATCTTAATTTGGATTGCTCATCCACACAGACCACGATTCCAGCTGTGGAAACTCTTTTAATTCATATCATTAATTCTCTCTCTCTATATTTGTTTACCCAACAATAATAAGATCAGATAGTCTGAGACTAGGTGACACAGTGGTTAGTGCTGCTCCCTCACAGCGTCAGAGACCAGGGTTCGCTTCCCGGCTTTGGTTACTGTCTGTGCGGAGTCTGACTGTTGTCCCCCATGTCATAGAGTCAGAGAGGTTTACAGCATGGAAACAGGCCCTTCAGCCCAACTGGTCCATGCCACCTTTTTTTAACCACTTAGCTACTCCCAATTACCTGCATTTGGCCCATATCCCTCTATACCCATCTTACCCATGTAACTGTCTAAATGCTTCTTAAAAGACAAAATTGTATCCGCCTCTGCTACTGCCTCTGGCAGCTTCTTCCAGACATTCACCGCCCTCTGTGTGACAAAATTGTCCCTCTGGGCCTTTTTGCATCTCTCCCCTCTCACCTTAAAGCTATGTCCTCTACTTTTGGAGTCCCATACCTTCGGGAAAAGATGTGGACTATCTGGGGCGCCACGGTGGCACAGTGGTTAGCACTGCTGCTTCACAGCACCAGGGACCCGGTTTTAATTCTGGTCTCGCGTCACTGACTGTGTGGAGTTTGCACATTCTCCCTGTGTCTGCGTGGGTTTCCTCCGGGTGCTCCGATTTCCTCCCACAGTCCAAAGATGTGTGGGTTAGGTTGATTGGCCATGCTAAATTGACCCTAGTGTCAGGAGAATTAGCAGGGATATGTGGGGTTATGGGAATAGGGCCTGGGTGGGATTGTGGTCGGTGCAGAGTTGATGGGCCGAATAGCCTCCTTCTGCACACCAGGGATTCTGTGATTTGATGTTTAACACAGAAGTGAATTTGAAACATTATTTCTGTTTTCCTCCCCAGACAAACACGTTCTTTCCTGGCTGGTCTTTCGGGGCGTGGTTGTTGTTTCCGCTTAGAATCTGCTTCAGCACTTGATGTCACATCAATCCAGTCGTTGCATAAGCAGTAACACCGAAGATATCATTGTAGAGGACATCAACTCACTTCCTCCGAGCTTCATTGCAGCTGAATATCACATGAAGCAACTAGAGCAGCATCACCTTCTGAGAAATGAAGACCAGAGTGCGATTGTAAACTGTCAACATTTTTAAAATCTTAAGGAGACATTCGACCTCCGGCATTTGTTGAAACTTCTTTTTGTAAAAGTCTTTGAAGAACAATGAGCCAAACTGTCGTGGAAACTGCATTTTATTTCAGGATTTGAATATTTCAAGCAGCCTCATTGTAAGGTATACTAGTTCCTCAACAGAAAACAGAAGATTCATTCCTGAAACATTGCACTGTGCATCACATCATTGAGCTGACAGCAAATTAGCATCATGACATTACTGTTTTAACGGGGGAATCTGGCTGAAAAATCTCTTATTTATAATGTCGTGCGGAATAAAAAAAGACATTCCTTCTCATTTTAAACATCGCCATTCTGTGAAACATGGGAGCTAAAAAAACATTGCACGGGAGTTATTCATGACGATGCTTTGTCCGTCAGGCTCCCTTCTCATTTCTCATTCTGAAACCATCCAGTAAATCCCAGTGACCACAGGATGGTTTTGCCTTGTTAAATGTTGCATTATTTTGGGTTGAATGGAATCCAGTGGTTCAGTTCCGTTTTTGCATTGGCTTCAAGCGGATCGAGTTTATACAGCTTTACATTCCATGGCATGACTTGAGCTGAGCTCAAAGCAGGTTGGACGGTTGAGTTCAGTTGAACGCTAAGATGTCACAGGAATTTCATTGCAATGTTAATGTAAGCCCACTTGTGACACTAATAAATAAACTTTTAAACTAACATTTTTATTAAAGACAACCTTTCTTGATTAGTGCCCTGCACCCTAACAGCCTCTCCACCTACAGGAAAACATCTACACTCGAGATACAGAATTTCAGTGACTCCCTATTCACAGGATAATATATCGACATATCGATTGTGGTCCTTCAGTACTTTTCCATTCACAGAGATGTACATTCTAAATATGTCTCTTTGCGCATCTCTATCCACACCTCCCATCCATTGACTCTGTGACTCTGTCTACACTTCCCGCTGCCTCGGAAAAGCAGCCGGCATAATCAAGGACCCCACACACGCCGGGCATTCTCCCTCCCACCTTCTTCCATCAGGTGACCTCCGTCTGAGGTCATGTACCAACCAACTCAAGAACAGCCTCTTCCTTGCTGCCATCAGACTTTTGAATGGACCTACCCCGCATTAAGTTGACCTTTCTCTCCACCCTAGATATGACTGTAACATTCAGCACCCTCTCCTTTCCCTGGAATCATAGAAACCCGACAGTGAAGAAAGAGGCCATTCGGCCCATCGAGTCTGCATTGACAACAATCCCACCCGGGTCCTATCCCCACCGTCCCAAATATTTACCCTGCTAATCCCTCTAACCTACATATCCCAGGACACTAAGGGGCAATTTATCATTGCCAATGCACCTAACCCGCACACCTTTGGATTGTGGGAGGAAACCAGACCCGGAGGAAACCCACGCAGACACGGGGAGAATGTGAAAACTCCACACAGACAGTGGCCCAAGCCGGGAATCAAACCCAGTTCTCTGGAGCTGTGATGCAGCAGTGCTAACCACCATGCCATTGTGCTGCTCACCACTGTGCAATATGCATTGTCTGTATAGCGTGCAAGAAACAATACCTTTCACTGTATACTAATACATGTGACAAGAATCAAATCAAATCAAAACAAATCATCACAAAATTAAATAATTTAATTTATTCCTCCATCTGCCAACTTGTTCCCCATTCTGTTATTTTGTTTCTATCTCTGTGCAGTCCCTTTGAATCCTCCTCATAGCTTTAATTCACAATTAGTTTAGAATCATATTGGAAATCTGGTAGCTTACTCCCAGCATCTTCAGTTATTTTGTTGACATATATTGGCCGAGTGGTATTATCGCCAGACTATTAATCCAGAAACTCAGCTAATGCTCCAGGGACCCGGGTTCGAATCCCGCCACGACAGACGATGGAATTGGAATGCAATAAAAAATATCTGGAATTAAGAATCTCCTGATGACCATGAAACCATTGTCGACTGTCGGAAAAGCCCATCTGGTTCACGAATGTCCTTCAGGGAAGGAAATCTGCCGTGCGGACCCGGTCTGGCTCACATGTGACTCCAGAGCCGCAGCAATGTGGTGGACTCTCAACTGCCCTCGAGCAAGTAGGGATGGGCAATAAATGTTGGCCCAGCCAGCGACGCCCATGTACCACGAACAAATAATAAAAAAAACATAAACAGCGACATCCCCAATACAAATTTTTGCAATATTTCATAAGTTACAGCCAACCAGCCTGAATGTGCTTCAGTATGCCGACTCACTGTTCCGTGCCTGCTGACGAATTATCTATCCAATCCAGGCTGACAACCTGAGCCACAATCGGACACCTCGACTCTTTGTGCTGCATGCTATGGGATTGTTGTAATCCAAATCTATGACATCAACTGGCCCCATCGTGTAGAGCGGTGAACTCACTTGCCTACATGACAAGGGTGTGATTCAGTATACTACCAATGATGTGAGTTCAATCTCCCTACAGGCTGCAGTGATTTGTAAATATTGTCTCCACAACTTGTCCAAGAGTGGCATAGACAGAGTGGATAGTCAGAGGCTCTTTCCTAGGGTAGAAACGTCAAGTACGAGGGGACATAGGTTAAAGGTGCGTGGGGAAAAGATCAGAGGAGATCTGTGAGGCAAGTTTTTTACACAGAGGGTGGTGAATGGCTGGAACGCGCTGCCCGAGGAGGTGGTGGGAGCAGGTACGAGAGGGGCATTTAAGGGGCATCTCGATGAATACATGAATAGAATGGGAATGGAAGGATACGGATTCTGTAAGTGCATACGGTTTTAGTTTAGGCAGGCATTATGATTGGCGCAGGCTTGGAGGGCCGAAGGGCCTGTTCCTGTGCTGTACTGTTCTTTGTTCTTTGAGTGGTGAACTGAAATGGGCAGCACGGTGGTACAGTTGTTGGCACTGCTGCCTCACAGTGCCAGGGACTCGGGTTCGATTCCTGGCTTGGATCACTGTCTGTGCGGAGTCTGCATGTTCTCTCCGTGTCTGCATGGGTTTCCTCCGGCTGCCCCCGTTTTCTCCCACAGTCTGAAAGACGTGCTGGTTAGGTGCGTTGGCCATGTTAAATTCTCCCTCTGTGTACCCAAACAGGCACTGGAGTGTGGGGACTAGGGGATTTTCACAGTAACTACATTGCAGTGTTAATGTAAGCCTACTTGTGACACTAATAAAAACAGCACATTTACTCTATCAGCAGTTATCTATTTCAGTGCACGAAAGTCGGCTTTACGTTTTGGCGATGTTATATGGTTTAAATCCCTCGACTTATACTTATACTTCCACTCCAGATACTGAGAGCTCCTTGCTCTTACGAGTAAGTCCATTGGTTATCCTCTATTCCTGCTATGGAAATGACGTGTTCCACTGTGAAAACAGATGCAGAATACAGAATCCTCAAAATAAAGATTCAGAAGGGTGCAGAGGGGGCATTCTTTCACATAGAGGGTGGTGAATGTCTGGAACAAGCTGCCAGAGGCAGTAGGAGAGGGGGGTACAATTTTGTATTTTAAAAAGCGTTCAGTCAGTTCCATGGGTACGATGGGTATAGAGAGACATGGGCCAAATGCGGGCAATTGGGACGAGCTTAAAGGTAAAAACTGGGCGGCACGGACACGTTGGGCCGAAGGGCCTGTTTCCATGCTGTAAACCTCAATGACTCGATAACATAGGAACAGGAATTAAGAGCAGAAGTCGGCAAATTCAGCCCTTCGAGCCTGATCTGCCATTCAATCAGATCATGGCTGATCTCTCCCTGGTCTCAAATCCACCTCCCCACCTGTTCCCCATATCCCCTTATCCCTTTTTTATTAGAAATATATCCATCTCCTTCTTGAAACCATTCAATGATTCAGACTCCACCGCGCGATGGGGCAGCGAGTTCCACAAACTCACCACCCTCTGCGAGAAGTAGTTCCTCCTCATCTCAGTTTTAAATCTATCGCCTCTCAACCTATACCTGTGACCTCTTGTTCGAGATTGCCCCATAAGAGGAAACATTTGGTCTACATTTACTTTATCAATCCCTTTTAAAATTTTATATACCTCCATCAGATCCCCTCTCATCCCTCTGAACTCCAGTGAGTACAAGCCCAAAGTGATTAATCTCTCCTCATACGTCAATCCTCTCACCCCCAGAATCAATCTGGTGAACCTCCTCTGAACTGCCTCCAATGCAGCAACATCCTTCCTCAAATAAAGAGACCAAAACTGGACACAATACTCCAGATACTCTGCGGGATTTTCATAGAATCATAGATAAAAAGGTTCTTATCACTTGGAAAGGTTTCATCAGTAATGAGGGGACCTTAGTACATTTTGTTTGACCCGAAGTGGGAGGCAGCCATTCCTGATCGAAACTGGACGATCTTAATATCTTGGAACAGTGGAGTTCAAAGAGGTGCGAGAGACAATGAAATGGGAGATGGGAGGGAAGGAGGAAATGTAAGGAAAGTCACTGAGCTGAGTTATATGATTATATATATAGGTGAGATGGGAAAGATTTCAAACGGAGCTGAGGGGCAACTTCTTCAAACGGAGGGTGGTGTGTGTATGGAATGAGCTGCCGGAGAAAGTGGTTGAGGCAAGTTCAATACCAACATTTAAAAAGCATTTGGATAGAGGGAAAGGATTAGAGGGATATGGACTGAACTCGGGCAATTGGGACCAGCTGGGAGGGCACCATGGTCAGCATGAACTGTTTGGGCCGAAGGACCTGTTTCCATGCTGTATTGCTCTGTGACTCGATATAGGCTGTGTGACGAGATATTCTGTGACTCTGCTCAGTGAAGTTGTAAAACTTGAAGTGTCCTTCCAGAAACCAAGAAAGATTTATGTTTCAAAATACACCCCTGTTTCTGAATATTTTGGATTTCCACAGTGCAGTGGAAGAGTGTCAGAATTCATGTGGTTTGCCTTGAATATCGTGATAGCAGTTTTGCCTTGAGTATTATTTCTGGAATTTGATCGATCAACATCTGTAAGAGATAATTGACAAGAAATTAGCAGGGGGGTAGCAGGGTAAATATGTGGGGTAATGGGGATAGGGCCTGGGTGGGAATGTGGTCAGTGCGGAATCGATGGGCCAAATAACCTCCTTCTGCACTGCAGGGATTCTATGATTCTATGATCTTGGTTTCAGATAAAGCTCGGCACCACATTGTGGGCCGAAGGGCCTGTTCTGTGCTGTACTGTTCTATGTTCTATCTATGAAAGTGCTTATAAGACTATTCTCACCAACTGGAATTTTAATAAGACTGTCCATAATATACCACCTGAATCTCCCACACCTCATTTTTAAATTTTGCCTCCTCGTAACTGACCCTTCAGCTCAGGGGAACAGCTGCTCTCTCTCCACCCTGTCCATGTTCTTCATAATCTTGTACACCTCGATCAGGTCGCCCCTCAGTCTTTGCTCCAGAGAAAACAAACCAAACCTATCCAACCTCTCTTCATTCCTTAAATGTTCCGTCCCAGGCAGCATCTTGGCGAATCTCCTCTGCATCACCTCCAGTGCAATCACATCCTTCCTATAATGTGTCGACCAGAACTGCACACAGTGCTCCAGCTGTGGCCAAACCAACGCTCTATACAACTCCATCATGACCTCTACTTTTTTGTAATTTATACCACGATTGACAAAGTTGAACAATAATATTCCAGCAACGAGGAATCGCTGGCAACCCCTCATCACACCTCAGCAGCTATAGACGCTGGTCGGGTCTGTGGTCCCGTGAGCCGTCCCTCTGGTCAGGAGGGAACCACTGCCGTTCCACCAGCCCAGGTATTCTGCTGCGGGGAAGCAACTTCACTCTCTCCAAAGTTAGGAGGTGGTGGGAGGAAGCCTCCTCATAGCAGACGTTATGTCCAATCTATTTAGGGTGTAGCAGTGACGGAGTGGTTAGCACTGCTGCCTCACAGAGCGAGGGACCCGGGTTCGGTTCCCGGCTTGTGTCACTGCCTGTGTGGAATCTGCATGTTCTCTCCATGTCTGCGTGGGTTTCCTCTGGTTTCCTCCCACAGTCTGAAAGACGTGCTGGTCAGGTGCATTGGCCATGCTAAATTATCCCTCAGTGTACCCGAACAGGAACCGGAGTGTGGTGACTACGGGATTTTCACAGTTACTTCATTGTAGTGTTAATGTAAGCCCGCTTGTGTCATGAATAAATATATTTTAATCGGTTGCAATCACCTACCAGGAACTCCAATGGCAGCGAGAATAGGATAGTAACTGGCTCCAGCTTGACCGATAGTGGATCAGTGTGTTTTCTGAGAGAAGCGATGGTGTCTGCCTATGGCATAAACCATGGCCATTTACTGAGGTCTCACACTGAAGGTCTTCTCTTTAATACACAGCAGAAACACTCCTGAGACTCGGCAGAGCAACCTATTAGAGTAATCAATTACAGGTGAGAAAACAAACAACACACTGCAATGCTGGCGCTGAGAAGGAGCAATGATTGGATTTGATTTGAATTATTATTGTCAGATGTGTTAGTATACAGTGAAAAACATTGTTTCTTGTGCGCTACACGGACAAAGCATACCGTTCATAGAGAAGGAAAGGAGAGAGTGCAGAATGTAGTGTTACAGTCATGGCTCGGGTGTAGAGAAGGACCAAATTAACATAATAATAAAGTATTATATAATGTATATATTATATGTTGTATGCGGCTACCTGAATGTAAGGTAGGTTCATTCAAAAGTCTGACGGCAGCAGGGAAGAAGCTGTTCTTGAGTCGGTTGGTACGTGACCCCAGACTTTTGTATCTTTTTCCCGACAGAAGAAGGTGGAAGAGAGAATGTCCGGGGTGTGTGGGGTCCATGATTATGCCGGCTGCTTTTCCCGAGGCAGTGAGAAGTGTAGACAGAGTCAATGGGTGGGAGGCTGGTTTGAGTGATGGACTAGGCTTCGTTCACAACCCTTTATAGTTTCTTGCAGCCTTGGACAGAGCAGAAGCCAGACCAAGCTGTGATACAACCAGAAATAATGCTTTCTATGGTGCATCTGTAAAAGTTGGTGAGAGTCGGAGCTGACATGCCAAATTTCCTTAGCCTCCTGAGAAAGTAGAGGCACCGGTGGGTTTTCTTAACTTTTGCATCGGTGTGGGGGGATCAGGGTAGGTTGTTGGTGATCTGGACACCTAGAAACCTGAAGCTCTCGATCATTTCCACTTCATCCCCAATTTTCAATGAAAATAGTGTTTCATTGTGATGAGAAATTCAGATCAGAAATAAGTTTCATGTTTTTCATTCCGGTCTGTTTCATTACATTAAAGATACAATATAATTGCAATTTATTCAGGCTGTCAGTGGGGTGAATTATAGGCTAAATTTCCCCTTCGTGTTCCGGAATGTGTCGGTTCGAGGTGTTGGTGGGGTAATTATGTGGGGTCATGGGGATAGGGCCTGGGTGGGATTGTTGTTGGTGCAGACTCGATGGGCCGAATGGCCTCTTTCGCACTGTTGGGTTTCTGTGTTACAATTTATGATGAGTCTGTACTGACCACAATCCCACCCAGGCCCTATTTCCGTAACCCCACGCATCCACCCTGATAGTCCCCCTGACAATCACGGACAATTTTCAGCACGGGCAATGCACCTAACCCGCACATCTTTGGCCTGTGGGAGGAAAGTGGAGCACCTGGAGGAAACCCATGCAGACACGGGGAGAACGTGCGGACTCCACACATGGAGTGACCCAAGGTCGGATTCGAACCAGGATCCCTGGCGCTGTGAGGGAGCACTAACCCCATGGTGCAAAGCTCAATCCAGGTGCCTTTCTGACAAAGAATGCAGTTGTGTTCTGTCCTTTCGGCTTCCATGAATTATCGAGTCAGATGTTACTTGTTCCATGCCCTCTGATGAAAGCAATAACAGCAACATCAGCACGAGGGGTGCTGAGGGAAGCCCTGTTGCCAATCTGTGCAGCAGAGTATGATGCCCCAGCTTAGTCACTGGACTGTTTCGTTTTGTGTAAAAGATGTACAATTTTTAGTAAAGCTCATATTTCATTTCATTATAAATGTAGTCCTGGTACGAGATGGTGACTGTGCCAAGGCTGCATTTCCTGCCCACAAGTTACTGTTTAGCATGAGGTGCTTGGATTTCTTTTTGAATGTGTGGCCCCTTTGAGAATGTGACTGATACAATGGTGTAAGACAGGCATTCTCTGCTTTTCACACAGCGCTGGTCAAGTTTCTAAAGTTTATTTAATCATGTAACAAGTCGGCTCACATTAACAGTGCAATGAAGTTACTGTGAAAATCCCCTAGTTGCCACACTCCGGCGCCTGTTCGGGTACACTGAGGGAGGATTTAGCATGATCAATGCAACTAAACAGCACGTCTTCTGATATGTGGGAGGAAACCAGAGCACCCGGAGGAAACCCATGCAGACACGGGGAGAACGTGCAGACTGCGCACAGGCAGTGACCCAAACCGGGGATCAAACCCGGGTCTCTGGAGCTGTGAGGCAGCAGTGCTAACGATTGTGCCACCATGCCACCCATACATACAAAGAACAAAGGAAAGTACAGCACCGGAACAGGCCCTTCGGCCCTCCAAGCCTCTGCCGATCATGAAGCCCTAACTAAACTACAAAAAACAACTTCTGCCCTTACTCAAGACGGTCGGGGTTGAGGACCTTAAAACAATCACTATTACTAAAGAGGTAGTGCTGGGTAGGCTAATGGGACTAAAGGTAGACAAGTCCCCTGGTCCGGATGGAATGCATCCCAGGGCACTAAAAGAAACGGCAGAAGTAATAGCAAATTCATTAGTTGTGATTTTTCAAAATTCACTGGACTCTGGGGAGGTGCCAGCTGATTGGAAAACAGCTAATGTAACGCCACTGTTTAAAAAAGGAGGTAGACAAAAGGCAGGTAACTACAGGCCGGTTAGCTTAACATCCGTAGTTGGGAAAATGCTGGAATCTGTCATTAAGGAAGAAATAACAGGACACCTGGAAAAGAATGGTTCAATCAAGCAGACGCAGCATGGATTCTTGAAGGGAAAGCCATGTTTGACTAATTTACTGGAATTTTTTGAGGATACGACGAGTGCAGTTGACAGAGGGGAACCGGTGGATGTTGTGTAAATAGATTTCCTGAAGGCTTTCGATAAGGTGCCTCACAAAAGGTTGCTGCATAAGATAAAGGTACACGGAGTTGGGGGTAAAGTGTTAGCGTGGATTGAGGATTGGCTATCGAACAGAAAGCAGAGAGTCGGAATAAATGGGTGCTTTTCCGGTTGGCAATCAATGAGTAGTGGCGTGCCGCAGGGATCGGTGCTGGGGCCTCAACGATTTACCATATACATAGACAATCTGGAGGAGGGGAGCGAGTGTCGGGTAACAAAGTTTGCGGATGATACAAAGGTGAGTGGGAAAGCAAATTGCGTGGAGGACACAGAGAGTCTGCAGAGAGATTTGGATCGGCTAAGTCATTGGGCAAGGATCTGGCAGATGGAGGATAACGTTGGTAAGTGTGAGGTTATCCACTTTGGAAGGAATAATAGTAAAATGGACTCTTATTTAAACAGTGTAAAATTACAACATGCTACTGTGCAGAGGGACCTGGGGGTCCTTGTGCATGAATCGCAAAAACTCAGTCTGCAGGTGCAGCAGGTGATCAAGAAGGCAAATGGAATGTTGGCCTTTATCGCGAGAGGGATGGAGTATAAAAGCAGGGAGGTCTTGCTGCAGCAGTACAGGGTACTGGAGAGGCCGCACTTAGAGTACTGTGTACAGTTTTGGTCCCCTTATTTAAGAAAGGATATATTAGCTTTGGAGGCGGGACAGAGAAGGTTCACCAGGTCGATTCCGGAGATGAGGGGGTCAGCTTATGAGGAGAGTTTGAGTAGACTGGGCCTGTACTCATTGGAGTTGAGAAGGTTGAGGGGAGATCTTATAGATACATAAAAGATAATGAAGGGGCTAGACAGGGTAGAAATCGAGGTTATTTCCACTTACAATGTAAACAAGAACTAGGGGGCATAGCCTCAAAATATGGGGGAGTCAATTTAGAACAGAGTTGAGGAGGAACTTCTTCTCCCAGAGCGGAGTGAATCTTTGGAATTCTCTGCCCAATGAAGCAGTCGTGGCTACCTCCTTAAATGTGTTTAAGTCACAGATAGATAGATTTTTAACCATTAAGGGAATTAAGCGTTATGGGGAGCGGGCGGGTAAGTGGCACTGAACCCACTATCAGGTCAGCCATGATCTTATTGAATGGCGGAGCAGGCTTGAGGGGCTGGCTGGCCTACTCCTGATCCTATTTCTTATGTTCTTATGTTCTAACATTACAGTCTATTGTTGTCAGATTCTGATCCAGTATTGTAACATCCCGTTCTATTCTTCCCAGATCCTGATCCAGTATTGGAACATTCCAGTCTATTGTTCTCTGATTCTGATCCTGTATTGGAACATAACAGTGTATTGTTGTCAGATTCTGCTGCAGTATTGGACCATCCCGGTCCATTGTTCCCTGACTCTGATCCAGCATTGTAACATTACAACCTTTAGTTTTCAGATTCTGATCCATTATTGGAACATTGCAGCCTACTGTTCTCAGAATCTGATCCATTATTGGAACATTGCAGTCTATTGCTCTCAGTTTCTGATCCAGTATTGGAACATTGCAGTCTTTTGATCTCAAATTCTAATCCAGAATTAGAACATTACAGTCGATTGTTCTCAGATTCTGATCCATTGTAGGAAAATTGCAGTCTATTGTTCCCAGATTCTGAACCAGGATTGGAACATTACAACCTATTGTTCTCAGAGTCCGATCCATTATTCGAACATTGCAGTCTATTTTACTCAGATTATGTCCTTTAGTGCAACTTTACAGTCCATTGTTCTCAGATTCTGATCCAGTATTTGTAAGAGGGAGGTCGTGCCTTACAACATTGGTGGAGTTTTTTGAGGAAGTGACAAAAACAGTTGACGAAGGAAGGGCTGTGGATGTCGTCTATACGGATTTCAGTAAGGCATTTGACAAAGTCCCTCATGGCAGGTTGGTTAAGAAGGTTAAGGCTCATGGGATAAAGGAGAGGTGGCTAGATGGGTAGAGAACTGGCTTGGCCACAGGAAGAAGTTTAATAACACCAGGTTAAAGTCCAACAGTTTATTTGACAGGAAAAGCCACACAAGCTTTCGGAGCTCCAAGCCCCTTCCTCGGGTGAGGGCTCCGAAAGCGTTTGTGGCTTTTGCTACCAAATAAACCTGTTGGACTTTAACCTGGTGTTGTTAAACTTCTTACTGTTTTTACCCTAGTCCAACGCCAGCATCTCCACATCTTGGCCACAGGAGACAGAGGGTAGCAGTCGAAGAGTCTTTTTCCGGCTGGAGGTCTGTGACTTTACAGTCTATTGCCCTCAGAATCTGATCCAGTATTGAAACATTGCAGTCGATTGTTCTCAGATTCTGATCCTTTATTAGAACATCCCGGTCCATTTTTCCGACATTGCCATCCATTATTGGAACATGATAGTCTATTGTTCTCGGATTCTGATCCATTATTGGAAAATTGCAGTCGATGTTTCCCTGATTCTGATCCATTATTCGAACATTGCAGTCTATTGTTCTCATAATCTGATCCATTATTAGAGCATCCCGGTCCATTGTTCCCACATTGTCATCCATTATTGGAACACTAGTGTATTGTTCTCAGTTTCTCATCCATTATTGGAAAATCCCTTTCCATTGTTCCCAGATACTGAACCAGTGTTGGAACAGTACAGTCTAATATTCTCCGATTCTGGCCCAGTATTGGAACATTGCAGTCTATTGTTCTCAGATTCTGATCCAGTATTGGAACATTACAGTCTGATCCATCATTGCAATATCCAGGTGCACTGTTCTCAGATTCTGATCCAGTATTGGAACATTACAGTCTATTGTTCAGATTCTGATCAACGGTTGGAACATTGGAGTCTAAAGTTCTCAAATTCTGCTCCAGTATTGGAACATGACTGTCTATTGATCTCAGATTCTGATCCATCATTGTAATATCCCGGTCCACTGTTCTCAGATTCTGATCCAGTATTGGAACATTGAAGTCTACTATTCCCAGATTCTGATCAATGATTGGAACATTACAGCCTATTGTTCTCTGAGTCCGATCCAGTATTCGAACTTTGCAGTGTATTGTTCTCAGATTCTGATGGAGCACTGGAACATTACAAACTATTGTTCACAGATACTGATCCATTATTGGAAATTTGCAGTCTGTTTTTTTCTCAGAGTCTGAACCAGTATTGGAACATTACAGCGTATTGTTCCCAGAGTCCGATCCAGTATTCGAACATTGCAAAATATTGTTCTCAGACTCTGATCCAGTATTGGGCCATTAGAGTCCACTGTTCTCAGATTCTGATCCACTATTGCAACATTCCAGCCTGTTGATCTCAGATTCTGATCCATCATTGTAACATCCCGGTCCATTGTTCTCAGATTCTGATGCAGTTTTGGAACATTACGGCCTATTGTTCAGATTCTGTTCAACGATGGGAACATCACAGTCTGCTGTTCTCAAATTCTGATCCTTTATTGGAACATTACCGTTTATTGTTCTTAGAATCTTATCCATTGTTGGAACATCCCGGGCCATTGTTTCCAGCTTCTGATCCATTATTGGAACATGACAGTCTATTTATCTCAGATTCTGAACCAGTATTGGAAAATTACAGTCTATTGTTCTCAGATGCCGATCCAGTATTGGACCATTGCAATCTATTGTTCTCAGATTCTGATCCATAATGGAACATTGCAGTGTATTGTTCTCAGATTCTGATCCAGTATTGGAACATTGCAGTGTATTGTTCTCAGATTCTGATCCAGTACAGGAACATTGCAGTCTATTTTTCTCAGATTCTGATCCATTATAGGAACAGCCCGGACCATTGTTCCCTCATTCTGGTCCATTATTGGAACAATGCAGTCTACTATTCTCAGATTCTTTTCAATTATTCTGACATTGCGGTCTATTGTTCTCAGATTCTGATCCAGTATTGGAACATTACAGTCTATTCATCTCAGATTCTGACCCATCATTGTAATATCCCGGTCCATTGTTCTCAGATTCTGATCCAGTACTGGAACAATAGAGTCTATTGTTCTCAGATTCTGATCCAGTGTTGGAATATTCCATTCTATTGTTCTCAGATTCAGATCCATTATTGTAACATCCCGGTCAATTGTTCCCAGATTCTAATCCGTATTGGGACATTACAGAGTATAGTTCTCAGTTTCTGATCCATTATTGGAACATTGCAGTCTATTGTTCTCAGACTCTGATCCAGTAATTCAACACGACAGTGTATTGCTCTCCAAATATGATACATTATTGGAAAATCCTGGTCCATTGTTCCCAGATTCTGATCTAGTATTTGGAACATTACAGTCTATTGTTCTCAGATTCTGAACGATTATTGGAACATGAGAGTGTGTTTTTCTCAGATTCTGATTCATTGTTGGAGCACTACAGTCTATTGTTTTCAGATTCTGATCCAGTATTGTAACATTGCAATCTATTGTTCCCAGATTCTGATCCATAATGGAACATTACAGTGTATTGTTCTCAGATTCTGTTCCAGCATTGGAACATTACAGTCTATTCTTATCAGATTCTCATCAAGTATTGGAACATTGCTGTCTATTTTTCTCAGATGCTGATCCATTATAGGAACAGCCCTCATTCTGGTCCATTATTTGAACATTGCAGTCTATTGTTCTCAGTTTCTGATCAATGATTGGAACATTACAATCTGTTGTTCTCAAATTCTGATCCAGTATTGGAACATTGCATTCCATTGTTCTCAGATTATAATCCTTTATTGGAACATTACAGTCCATTGTTCTCAGATTCTGATCCAATATTGGAACATTGCAGTCTCTTTTTCTCAGATTCTGATCCATTATTGGAACATTGCAGTCTATTCTTCTCAGATTCTGATCCAGTATTGGAATATTACAGTCTATTGATCACAGATTCTATTTTTCTCAGATTCTAATCCATTATAGGAACAACTCGGACCATGGTTCCCACATTCTGATGCAGTATTGGAACTTTGCAGTCTATTTTTCTCAGATTCTGAACCAGTATTGGAACATTTCAGTCTATTGTTTATATTCTGATCAATCATTGGAACATTACAGTGTTGTTCTCAAATTATTTTCCATTATTGGAACATTACGGTCTGTTCTCAAATTCTGATCCAGTATTGGAACGTGACAGTCTTTTGTTCTCAGATTCTGATCCATTATTTGAAAATTGCAGTCTATTTTTCTCAAGTTCTGAACCAGGATTGGAACATTACAGCCTCTTGTTCTCAGAGTCCAATCGATTATTTGAACGTTGCAGTGTATTGTTCTCAGATTATGAACCAGTGTTGGAACATTACAGTCTATTGTTCATAGAGTCTGATCCATTATTGGAAAATTGCAGTCTATTTTTCTCAGATTCTGAACCAGTATTTGAACATTGCAGCCTATTGTTCTCAGAGTCCGATCCATTATTCGAACATTGCAGTGTATTGTTCTCAGATTCTGATCCACTATTGGAACATGACAGTCTATTTTTCTCAGATTCTGATCCAGTATTGTAAAATCCCGGTCTCTTGTTCCCAGATTCTAATCCAGTATTGGAATATTACAGCCTATATTTTTCAGATTCTGATCCATTATTGGAACATTGCAGCCTACTGTTCTCAGATTCTGATCCAGTATTGGAACATTGCAGTCTATTTTTCTCAAATTCTGATCCAGTATTGTAAAACCCTGGTCTATTCTTCCCAAATTCTAATCCAGTATTGGAAAATTACAGCCTATAGTTTTGAGATTCTGATCAATTATTGGAACATCCCGGTCTATTGTTCCCAGATTCTGATCCAGTATTGGAACTTTGCAGTCTATTGATCTCAGATTCCGATAAAGTAAATATGAGAGTGTATTTTTCTCAGCTTCTAATTCATTATTGGAACATTGCAGTCTATTGATTTCAGATTCTGATCCAGTATTGAAACATTGTAGTCTATTGTCCATTGTTTCCAGATTCTGATCCATTATTGGAACATAACAGCCTATTGTTCCCAGATTGTGATCCATTATTGGAACATTACGGTCTGTTATTCTCAGATTCTGTTCCATTATTGGAAAATTGCAGTCCATTTGTCTCAGATTCTGAACCAGTATTGGAAAATTATAGTCTATTGTTTTCAGATTCTGATCCAGTATAGGAACATTACAGTCTATTGTTCACAGATACTGATCCTTTATTGGAACATTACAGTCGATTGTTCTCAGATTCTGATCGATTATTGGAATATCCCTTTCCATTGTTCCCAGACTCTGAACCAGAATTGGAACATTACAGTCTAATATTCTCCGATTCTGTTCCAGTATTTGAACATTGAAATCGAATACTCTCAGATTCTGATCCATTATTCGAACATTGCAGTCGAATATTCTCAGATTCTGATCCAGTATTGGAACATCACAGTTTATTGTTCTCAGAATCTGAGCCTGTATTAGAACATTGCACTAATTTGTTCTCAGATTCAGATCAATTATTGGAACATTACAGTCTGTTGTTCTCAAATTCTGCAAAGTTTCAATTCTGAATCAGAATGTGTGAACAACGGTCCGGGGTTGTTCCTATAATGGGTCAGAATCTGAGAGAAATAGACTGCAATGTTCCAATACTGGATTGAATACTGGATTCCAATACTGGATCAGAATCTGAGAACAACAGACTGTAATGTTCCAATAATGTATCAGAATCTGCGAACAATAGAAATGGATGTTCCATTAATGGATCAGAATCTGAGAACAATAAACTGCAATGGTCCAATCCTGGATCAGAATCTGAGAACAATAGACTGCAATGGTCCAATCCTGGATCAGAATCTGAGAACAAGACACTGCAAAGTTCCAATATTGGATCAGAATCTGGGAACAATAGACCGGGATGTTCCAATAATGGATCAGAATCTGAGATAAATAGGCTACAAGGTTTCAATACTGGATCAGAATCTGAAAACAATAGACTGCAATGTTCCAATAATGGATCAGAATCGGAGAACCAAAAGTTGTAATCTTCCAATAATGGATTAGAAAGTGGGAACAATAGACAGGGCTCAATACTGGATCCGAACCTGTGAACAATAGAATGTAATATTCCAACACTGGATCAGAATCTGAGAGCAATAGACTGCAATGTTCGAATACTGGATCAGAATCTGTGAACAATAAACTGCAATGTTCGAATACTGGATCAGAATCTGTGAACAATACACTGCAATGTTCCAATAATGGATCAGAATCTGTGAACAATACACTGCAATGTTCCAATAATGGATCAGAATCTGAGGTCAATAGACAGCAAAGTTTCAATACTGGATGAGAATCTGAGAATAATAGATTGTAATGTTTCAATAAAGCATCATAATCTGAGAACAACACACTGTAATGTTCCAATAATTCATCTGAATCTGGGAACACGGGACCGGGATGTGGCAATGACGGATCCGAATCTGAAATCAGTCGACTATTCTGATCCAATACTGGATGAGAATCTGAGAACAATCGACTGCAATGTTCGAATACTGGATCGAACTCTGAGAACAATCGGCTGTAATACAAAGAACAAAGAACAGTACAGCACAGGAAACAGGCCCTTCGGCCCTCCAAGCCTGTGCCGCTCCTTGGTCCAACTAGACCAATCGTTTGTATCCCTCCATTCCCAGGCTGCTCATGTGACTATCCAGGTAAGTCTTAAATGATGTCAGCGTGCCTGCCTCCACCACCCTACTTGGCAGCGCATTCCAGGCCCCCACCACCCTCTGTGTAAAAAACATCCCTCTAATATCTGAGTTATACTTCGCCCCTCTCACCTTGAGCCCGTGACCCCTCGTGAACGTCACTTCTGATCTGGGAAAAAGCTTCCCACCGTTCACCCTATCTATCCCCTTCATAATCTTCTACACCTCTATTAGATTTCCCCTCATTCTCCGTTTTTCCAGGGAGAACAACCCCAGTTTACACAATCTCTCCTCATAGCTAAGACCCTCCATACCAGGCAACATCCTGGTAAACCTTCTCTGCACTCTCTCCAATGCCTCCACGTCCTTCTGGTAGTGCGGCGACCAGAACTGGACGCTGTACTCCAAATGTGGCCTAACCAGCGTTCTATACAGCTGCATCATCACACTCCAGCTTTTATATTCTATACCCCGTCCTATAAAGGCAAGCATACCATATGCCTTCTTCACCACCTTCTCCACCTGTGTTGCCACCTTCAAGGATTTGTGGACTTGCACACCTAGGTCCCTCTGTGTTTCTATACTCCTGATGACTCTGTCATTTATTGTATAACTCCTCCCTACATTATTTCTTCCAAAATGCATCACTTCGCATTTATCCAGATTAAACTCCATCTGCCACCTCTCCGCCCAATTTTCCAGCCTATCTATATCCTGCTGTATTGCCCGACAATGCTCTTTGCTATCCGCAAGTCCAGCCACCTTCGTGTCATCCGCAAACTTGCAGATTACACCAGTTACACCTTCTTCCAAATCATTTATATATATCACAAATAGCAGAGGTCCCAGTACAGAGCCCTGCGGAACACCAGTGGTCACAGACCTCCAGCCGGAAAAGGAGCCTTCGACCACTACCCTCTGTCTCCTATGGCCAATGTTCCAATCCTGGTTCACACTGTGAGAAAATAGTGTGCAATTTCCCAATAATGGATCAGAATCCGAGAACAATACATTGCGCTGTTCCAATACTGGATCAGAGTCTGAGAACAATAGGCTGCAATGTTCCAATAATGGATCAGAATCTGAGAACAATAGACTGGGATGTTCCAATACTGGATCAGAATTTCAGAACAACAGACTGTAATATTCCAATAAGTGATCTGAATCTGAGAACAATAGACTGTAATGTTCCAATCATTGAGCAGAATCTGAGAACAATAGATTGTAATGTTCCCATACTGGTTCAGATTCTGAGAACAAGAGACTACAATGTTCCAATACTGGATCAGAAACGGAGAATATTAGACTGTAATGTTCCAATTCTGGTTCAGAGTCTGGGAACAAGGGAAAGGGATGTTCCAGTAATGGATCCGAATCTGAGACCAATATACTGTAATGTTGCAATGCTGGATCAGAATCTGAGAACAATAGACTGTAATGTTCCAATAATGGATCAGAATCTGAGAACAATAGACTGTAATGTTCCAATACTGGATTGGAATCTGAGAACAATAGACTTTAAATTTCCAATACTGGATCAGAGTCTGGGAACAATAGAAACGGATGTTCCATTAATGCAGCAGAATCTGAGAAAAAGAAACTGCAAGTTCCAATACTGGATCAGAATGTGGGAACAATGGTCCTGTTTGTTCCAATACTGGAGCAGAATCTGAGAACAATAGACCGCAATGTTAGAATAATTGAACAGAATCTGAGAATAGTAGACTGCAATGTTCCAATAATGGACCAGAATGTGGGAACAATGGTCGGGGCTGCTCCTATAATGGATCAGAATCTGAGAAAAATAGACTGCAATGTTCCAATACTGGATCAGAATCTGAGAACAATACACTGTAATGGTCCATTATGAATCAGAATCTGGGAACAATAGATTGCAATGGTCCAATACTGGATCAGAATCTGAAAACAATAGACTGTAATTTTCCAATACTGGATCAGAATCTGAGAAAAATAGACTGCAATGTTCCAATACTGGATCAGAATCTGAGAACAATACACTGTAATGGTCCATTATGAATCAGAATCTGGGAACAATAGATTGCAATGGTCCAATACTGGATCAGAATCTGAAAACAATAGACTGTAATTTTCTAATACTGGATCAGAATCTGAGAACAATAGACTGTAATGTTCCAATAAAGGATCATAATTTGAGAACAACACTGTAATCTTTCAATCATTGATCAGAATCTAAACAATAGACTGAAATGTTCCAATACTGGATCAGAATCTGAGAACAATGAACCGGGATATTACAATGATGGATCAGAATCTGAGATCATTAGACTGTAATGTTCCAATGCAAGATCAGAATCTGAGAACAATACACTGCAATGTTCGAATAATGGATCGGACTCTGAGAATAATAGACTGCAATTTTCCAATAATGGATCAGAATCTATGTACAATAAACCGTAATGTTCCAATCCTGGATCAGAACCTGAGAACAGTAGACGGCAATGTTCCAATAAAGGATCAGAATCTGAGAACAACAAAGACTGTAATGTTCCACTCATTGATCAGATTCTGAACAATAGACTGTATTGTTCCAATACTGGATCAGAATCTGAGAAAAAGAGATTACAATGTTCCAATAAAGGATCAGAATTTGAGAACAACAGAATGTAATGTTCCAATCATTGATCGGAATCTGAACAATAGACTGGAATTTTCGAACACTGGATCAGAATCTTAGAACAATTGACCAGGATTTTACAATGATGGATCAGAATCTGAGATCAATCGGCCGTAATGTTCCAATACTGGAGGAGAATCTGAGAACAATAGACCGCAATGTTAGAATAATTGAACAGAATCTGAAAACAATAGACTGCAATGTTCCAATAAAGGATCATAATCTGAGATCAGGAGAGTGCAATGTTAGAATAATTGAACAGAATCCGAAAACAATAGACTGCACTGTTCAACACTGGATCAGAATCTGAGAACAATCGAACATAGAATACAGAAGCATAGAAAACTACAGCACAAAACAGGCCCTACGGCCCCACAAGTTGTGCCGAACATATCCCTACCTTTTAGGCCTATCTATAACCCTCCATTCTATTAAGTTCCATGTACTCACCCAGGAGTCTCTTAAAAGACCCTATTGAGTTTGCCTCCACCACCACTGACGGCAGCCGATTCCATCTGCCCACCACACTCTGTGTGAAAAACTTCCCCCTAACATTTCCCCTGTACCTACCCCCCAGCACCTTAAACCTGTGTCCTCTCGTAGCAGCCATTTCCACCCTGGGAAAAAGCCTCTGAGAGTCCACCCGATCTATGCCTCTCAACATCTTATATAACTCTATTAGATCTCCTCTCATCCTACGTCTCTCCAAGGAGAAAAGTCCGAGCTCCCTCAGCCTATCCTCATAAGGCATGCCACTCAATCCAGGCAACATCCTTGTAAATCGCCTCTGCACCCTTTCAGTCTTTTCCACATCCTTCCTGTAATGAGGCGACCAGAATTGAGCACAGTACTCCAACTGGGGTCTGATGAGGGTCTTATATAGCTGCATCATTATCCCCGGACTCCTGAACTCAATCCCTCGATTAATAAAGGCCAGCACACCATACGCCTTCTTAACCACCTCCTCGACCTGCAGGACCGATTTTAGAGTCATATGGACCCGGACCCCAAGGTCCTTCTGATCCTCTACCGTACTAAGAGTCTTTCCCTTTATATTGTACTCCTTCATCCCATTCGACCTGCCAAAATGGACCACGACGCATTTATCTGGGTTGAAGTCCATCTGCCACTTCTCCGCCCAGTCTTGCATCCTATCTATGTCCCTCTGTAACTTCTGACATCCCTCCAGACTATTCACAACCCCAACAACCTTCATGTCATCGGCAAACATACCAACCCATCCCTCCACTTCCTTATCCAGGTCATTTCTGAAAATGACAAACAGCAAAGGTCCCAGAACAGATCCCTGGGGCACACCACTGGTGACCGACCTCCATTTAGAAAAAGACCCAACCATATAGAGTCTGGGAACAATGGAAAGGGATGTTCCAATACTGGATTGGAATCTGAGAACAATAGAAATGGATGTTCCATGAATGGATCAGAATCTGAGAACAATACACTGTAATGTTCCAATACTGGATTAGAATCTGAGAGAAATAGACTGCAATGTTCCAATAATGGATCAGAATCTGAGAACAATAGACTGGGATGTTCCAATAATAGATAGGATTCGAAGAACAATAGACTGTAATGTTCGAATACTGGATCAGAACCTGAGAACAGCAGACTGCAATGTTTCAATAATTGATCAGGACTTGAGTACTATAGGCTGTAATGTTCCAATACGGATTAGAATCTGAGAAAAATACACTGTCATGTTCTATTACTGGATCAGAATCTGAGAACAATAGTCTGCAATGTTCAAATAATGGATCAGAATCTTAGAACAATAGTCTCTAACATTCCAATCATGAATCGGAATCTCAGATCAATAAACGGCAATGTTCCAATACTGGATCAGAATGTGGGAACAATGGACCGGAATGTTCCAATACTGGATCAGAATCTGAGAACAATAGGCTGTAATGTTCTTATGATGGACCAGAATCTGAGAACAATAGACTGAAATGTTCCAATACTGGACCAGAATCTGAGAACAATAGACTGAAATCTTCCAACACTGGATCAGAATCTGAGAACAATGCTCTGTAATATTCCAATACTGGATCAGAATCTGAGAACAGTAGGCTGTCATGTTCTAATTATGGATCAGAATCTGAGAGCAATAGCCTGAAATGTTCCAACACTGGATCAGAATCTGAGAACAATGGACTGCAATGTTCCAAAATGGATCATAATCTGAGAACAATACTCTGTAATATTCCAATACTGGATCAGAATCTGAGAACAGTAGGCTGTCATGTTCTAATTATGGATCAGAATCTGAGAGCAATAGCCTGAAATGTTCCAACACTGGATCAGAATCTGAGAACAACAGACTGCAATGTTCCAATAACGGATCAGAATCTGAGAACAATGGACTGTAATGTTCCAATAAAGGATCATAATCCGAGAACAATACTCTGTAAAGTTCCAATACGGGATCAGAATCTGAGAACAATAGGTTGTAATGTTCCAATAATTGATCAGAATCTACGAACAATAGACTGCAATGTTCCAATACTGGATCAGAATCTGAGACAAATAGACTTTAATGTTCCAATACAGGATTAGAATTTGAAATCAACAGACTGCAATGTTCCAATACTGGATCAGAATCTGAAACAAATAGACTGCAATTTTCTAAAAATGGATCAGAATCTGGGAACAATAGACTGGAATGTTCCAATAATCATAGAAACCCTACAGTACAGAAAGAGGCCATTCGGCCCATCGAGTCTGCACCGACCACAATCCCACCCAGGCCCTACCCCCATATCTACCCACTAATCCCTCCAACCTACGCATCTCAGGACACTAAGGGCAATTTTTAGCATGGCCAATCAACCTAACCCGAACATCTTTGGACTGGGGGAGGAAAGCGGAGCACCCGGAGGAAACCCACGCAGACACGAGGAGAATGTGCAAACTCCATACAGACAGTGAGCCAAGCCGGGATTCGAGCTCAGGTCCCTGGAGCTGTGAAGCAGCAGTGCTAACCACTGTGCTATCATGCCGCCGGCAGAACATGGATCAGAAGTTGGAAACAATGGACCGGGATGTTCCAATAATGGATTGGAATCGAAGAACCATACACTGTAATGTTCCAATACTGGTTCAGAACCTAAGAACAGTAGACTGCAATGTTCCAATAATGGATCAGAGTCTGAGAACTATAGGCTGTAATGTTCCAATACGGATTAGAATCTGGGAACAAATGACCGGGATGTTACAATACTGGATCAGAATCTGAGAACAATAGAATATAATATTCCTAAACTGGATCAGAAGCTGAGAGCAAGAGACTGCAATGTTCCAGTACTGGATCAGTATCTGGGAACAATAGACCGGGATGTTCCAATAATGGATCACATTCTGAGAACAATACTCTGTCATGTTACAATATTGGATCAGAATCTGAGAACAATAGCCTGCAATGTTCCAATAATGGATCAGAATCTGAGATCAATAGACTGCAAAGTTTCAATCCTGCATCAGAATCTGAGAAAAAGAGACTGCAATGTTCCAGTACTGGATCAGAATCTGAGAACAGTAGACTATAATGTTCCAATACTGGATCAGAATCTGAGGACAATAGACTGCAATGTTTGAATACTGGATCGGACTCTGGGAACAAGCGGTTGTAATGTTCCAATACTGGTTCAGACTCTGAGAAAAAAACAGACTGCAAATTTCCAATAATGGATCAGTTTCTGTGAAAAAGAGATTGTAATGTTCCAGTACTGGATCAGAATCTGAGAACAATACACTGCAAAGTTCGAATACTGGATCGGACTCTGAGAACAATGGGCTGTGATGTTCCAATCATTGATCAGAATCTGAGAACAATAGACTTCAATGTTCCAATACTGGCTCAAATTCTGAGAACAATAGACTGTAATGTTCCAATCCCGGTTCAGAGTCTGGGAACAATGGAAAGGGATGTTCCAATAATGGATCAGAATCTGAGAACAATACACTGTATTGTTCCAATACTGGATCAAAATCTGAGAACAATAGACTGCAATGGTCCAATAATGGATCTGAATCTGAGAACAATAGACAGTAATGTTCCAATACTGGTTCAGAACCTGAGAAGAATAGACTGCAATGTTCCAATACTGGATCGGAATCTGAGAACAATACGCTGTAATGATCCAATACTGGATTAGAATCTGAGAACAATAGACTGCAATGTTCCATTATGGATCAGAATCTGTGAACAATAGACTGGGATGTTCCAATAATGGATGAGAAGCTGGCAACAATGGACCGGGATGTTCCAATAATGGATAGGATTCGAAGAACAATACACTGTAATGTTCCAATACTGGATCAGAACCTGAGAACAGTCGACTGCAATGTTCCAATAATTGATCAGAATCTGAGAACTAAAGGCTGTAATGTTACAATACAGAATAGAATCCGAGAAAAATACACTGTCATGTTCTAATACTGGATCAGCATCTGAGAACAATAGACTCTAACATTCCATAAGACCATAAGACCATAAGACATAGGAGCGGAAGTAAGGCCATTCGGCCCATCGAGTCCACTCCACCATTCAATCATGGTTGATTTCAACTCCATTTACCCGCTCTCTCCCCATAGCCCTTAATTCCTCGAGAAATCAAGAATTTATCAATTTCTGTCTTGAAGACGCTCAACGTCTCGGCCTCCACCGCCCTCTGTGGCAATGAAT
This sequence comes from Mustelus asterias, assembly GCF_964213995.1. Taxonomy (NCBI): domain Eukaryota; kingdom Metazoa; phylum Chordata; class Chondrichthyes; order Carcharhiniformes; family Triakidae; genus Mustelus; species Mustelus asterias. Next base: position 1,451 of record NW_027591492.1, on the reverse strand, counting down.
TCCACAGACCCACCACTCTCTGGCTGAAGAAATTTCTCCTCACCTCTGTTCTAAAGTGACTCCCTTTTATTCTAAGGCTGTGCCCCCGCGTCCTAGTCTCCCCTGTTAATGGAAACAACTTCCCTACGTCCATCCTATCTAAGCCGTTCATTATCTTGTAAGTTTCTATCAGATCTCCCCTCAACCTCCTAAACTCCAATGAATATAATCCCACGATCCTCAGACGTTCATCGTATGTCAGGCCTACCATTCCTGGGATCATCCGTGTGAATCTCCGCTGGAACGGCTCCAGTGCCAGTATGTCCTTCCTGAGGTGTGGGGCCCAAAATTGCTCACAGTACTCCAAATGGGGCCTAACCAGTGCTTTATAAAGCCTCAGAAGTACATCCCTGCTTTTGTATTCCAAGCCTCTTGAGATAAATGACAACATTACTTTTGCTTTCTTAATTACGGACTCAACCTGCAAGTTTACCTTTAGAGAATCCTGGACTAGGACTCCCAAGTCTCTTTGCACTTTAGCATTATGAATTTTGTCACCGTTTAGAAAATAGACCATGCCTCTATTCTTTTTTCCAAAGTGCAAGACCTCGCACTTGCCCACGTTGAATTTCATCAGCCACTTCTTGGACCACTCTCCTAAACTGTCTAAATCTTTCTGCAGCCTCCCCACCTCCTCAATACTACCTGCCCCTCCACCTATCTTTGTATCATCGGCAAACTAGGCCAGAATGCCCCCAGTCCCGTCATCTAGTTCGTTAATATATAAAGAGAACAGCTGTGGCCCCAACACTGAACCCTGCGGGACACCACTTGTCACCGGTTGCCATTCTGAGAAAGAACCTTTTATCCCAACTCTCTGCCTTCTGTCTGACAGCCAATCGTCAATCCATGTTAGTACCTTGCCTCGAATACCATGGGCCCTTATTTTACTCAGCAGTCTCCCGTGAGGCACCTTGTCAAAGGCCTTTTGGAAGTCAAGATAGATAACATCCATTGGCTCTCCTTGGTCTAACCTATTTGTTATCTCTTCAAAGAACTCTAACAGGTTTGTCAGGCACGACCTCCCCTTACTAAATCCATGCTGACTTGTCTTAATCCGATCCTGCACTTCCAAGAATTTAGAAATCTCATCCTTAACGATGGATTCTAGAATTTTGCCAACAACTGAGGTTAGGCTAATTGGCCTATAATTTTCCATCTTTTTTCTTGTTCCCTTCTTGAACAGTGGGGTTACAACAGCGATTTTCCAATCCTCTGGGACTTTCCCTGACTCCAGTGACTTTTGAAAGATCATAACTAACGCCTCCACTATTTCTTCAGCTATCTCCTTTAGAACTCTAGGATGTAGCCCATCTGGGCCCGGAGATTTATCAATTTTCAGATCTTTTAGTTTCTCTAGCACTTTCTCCTTCGTGATGGCAACCATATTCAACTCTGCCCCCTGACTTTCC
>NW_027591491.1:0-87084 GCF_964213995.1 Mustelus asterias | reverse complement strand
CACTTCCCCCCGTACCCACTTCCCCCCGTACCCACTTCCCCCCGTACCCCACTTCCCCCCGTACCCCCTCCCCCCCGTACCCCCTCCCCCCCCGTACCCCCTCCCCCCCGTACCCCCTCACCCCCGTACCCCCTCCCCCCCGTACCCCCTCCCCCCCCGTACCCCCCCCCCCCGTACCCCCTCCCCCCCCGTACCCCCTCCCCCCCCGTACCCCCTCCCCCCCCGTACCCCCCTCCCCCCCCCGTACCCCCACCCCCCGTACTCACTTCCCCCCCTGTACACCCAGCCCCCCCATACCCACTTCCCCCCCGTACCCACTTCCCCCCCGTACCCATCCCTCCCTGTGCCCCCCGCCCCCCCGTACCCATCCCTCCCTGTACCCCCTCACCCGCTGTACCCCCCTCCCCGCTGTGCCCCCCACCCCTCCCTCTAACCCCACCCCCCTGTACCCACCCTTCACACCCCCCCCCGTACACCCCAATCCCACCCGGCAATCCCAGCCTCCGTCACCCCCCCAATCCCAGCCTCCGTCACCCCCCAATCCCAGCCTCCGTCACCCCCCCAATCCCAGCCTCCGTCACCCCCCCAATCCCAGCCTCCGTCACCCCCCAATCCCAGCCTCCGTCACCCCCCCCCGATCCCAGCCTCCGTCAGCCCCCCGATCCCAGCCTCCGTCACCGCCCCCGATCCCAGCCTCCGTCACCCCCCCGATCCCAGCCTCCGTCACCCCCCGATCCCAGCCTCCGTCACCCCCCGATCCCAGCCTCCGTCACCCCCCGATCCCAGCCTCCGTCACCCCCCCGATCCCAGCCTCCGTCACCCCCCGATCCCAGCCTCCGTCACCCCCCCGATCACAGCCTCCGTCACCCCCCCGATCCCAGCCTCCGTCACCCCCCGATCCCAGCCTCCGTCACCACCCCCGGTCCCAGCCTCGGTCACCCCCCGATCCCTCCCTCCGTCACCCCCCGATCCCTCCCTCCGGTCACCCCCTGATCCCTCCCTCCGTCACCCCCCGGATCCCTCCCTCCGTCACCCCCCGGATCCCTCCCTCCGTCACCCCCCGGATCCTCCCTCCGTCACCCCCGGGTCCCTCCCTCCGTCACGCCCCGGGTCCCTCCCTCCGTCACGCCCCGGGTCCCTCCCTCCGTCACGCCCCGGGTCCCTCCCTCCGTCACGCCCCGGGTCCCTCCCTCCGTCACCCCCCGGATCCCTCCTCCGTCAACCCCCGGATCCCTCCCTCCGTCACCCCCCGGATCCCTCCCTCCGTCGCCCCCCGGATCCCTCCCTCCGTCGCCCCCCCGGATCCCTCCCTCCGTCGCCCCCCCCGGATCCCTCCCTCCGTCGCCCCCCGGATCCCTCCCTCCGTCGCCCCCCGGATCCCTCCCTCCGTCGCCCCCCGGATCCCTCCCTCCGTCGCCCCCCGGGTCCCTCCCTCCGTCGACCCCCCGGGTCCCTCCCTCCGTCGACCCCCCCGGGTCCCTCCCTCCGTCGACCCCCCGGGTCCCTCCCTCCGTCGACCCCCGGGTCCCTCCCTCCGTCGACCCCCCCGGGTCCCTCCCTCCGTCGACCCCCCGGGTCCCTCCCTCCGTCGACCCCCCGGGTCCCTCCCTCCGTCGACCCCCCGGGTCCCTCCCTCCGTCGACCCCCCGGGTCCCTCCTCCGTCGACCCCCCGGGTCCCTCCCCTCCGTCGACCCCCCGGGTCCCTCCCTCCGTCGACCCCCCGGGTCCCTCCCTCCGTCGACCCCCCGGGTCCCTCCCTCCGTCGACCCCCCGGGTCCCTCCCTCCGTCGACCCCCCGGGTCCCTCCCTCCGTCGACCCCCGGGTCCCTCCCTCCGTCGACCCCCCGGGTCCCTCCCTCCGTCGACCCCCCGGGTCCCTCCCTCCGTCGACCCCCCGGGTCCCTCCTCCGTCGACCCCCGGGTCCCTCCCTCCGTCGACCCCCCGGGTCCCTCCCTCCGTCGACCCCCGGGTCCCTCCCTCCGTCGACCCCCCGGGTCCCTCCCTCCGTCGACCCCCCGGGTCCCTCCCTCCGTCGACCCCCCGGGTCCCTCCCTCCGTCGACCCCCCGGGTCCCTCCCTCCGTCGACCCCCCGGGTCCCTCCCTCCGTCGACCCCCCGGGTCCCTCCCTCCGTCGACCCCCCGGGTCCCTCCCTCCGTCGACCCCCCGGGTCCCTCCCTCCGTCGACCCCCCGGGTCCCTCCCTCCGTCGACCCCCCGGGTCCCTCCCTCCGTCGACCCCCCGGGTCCCTCCCTCCGTCGACCCCCCGGGTCCCTCCCTCCGTCGACCCCCCGGTCCCTCCCTCCGTCGACCCCCCGGGTCCCTCCCTCCGTCGACCCCCGGGTCCCTCCCTCCGTCGACCCCCCGGGTCCCTCCCTCCGTCGACCCCCCGGGTCCCTCCCTCCGTCGACCCCCCGGGTCCCTCCCTCCGTCGACCCCCCGGGTCCCTCCCTCCGTCGACCCCCCGGGTCCCTCCCTCCGTCGACCCCCCGGTCCCTCCCTCCGTCGACCCCCCGGGTCCCTCCCTCCGTCGACCCCCCGGGTCCCTCCCTCCGTCGACCCCCCGGGTCCCTCCCTCCGTCGACCCCCCGGGTCCCTCCCTCCGTCGACCCCCCGGGTCCCTCCCTCCGTCGACCCCCCGGGTCCCTCCCTCCGTCGACCCCCCGGGTCCCTCCCTCCGTCGACCCCCCGGGTCCCTCCCTCCGTCGACCCCCCGGGTCCCTCCCTCCGTCGACCCCCCGGGTCCCTCCCTCCGTCGACCCCCCGGGTCCCTCCCTCCGTCGACCCCCCGGGTCCCTCCCTCCGTCGACCCCCCGGGTCCCTCCCTCCGTCGACCCCCCGGGTCCCTCCCTCCGTCGACCCCCCGGGTCCCTCCCTCCGTCGACCCCCCGGGTCCCTCCCTCCGTCGACCCCCCGGGTCCCTCCCTCCGTCGACCCCCCGGGTCCCCTCCCTCCGTCGACCCCCCGGGTCCCTCCCTCCGTCGACCCCCCGGGTCCCTCCCTCCGTCGACCCCCCGGGTCCCTCCCTCCGTCGACCCCCCGGGTCCCTCCCTCCGTCGACCCCCCGGGTCCCTCCCTCCGTCGACCCCCCGGGTCCCTCCCTCCGTCGACCCCCCCGGGTCCCTCCCTCCGTCGACCCCCCGGGTCCCTCCCTCCGTCGACCCCCCGGGTCCCTCCCTCCGTCGACCCCCCGGGTCCCTCCCTCCGTCGACCCCGGGTCCCTCCTCGACCTCCCCCCGGGTCCCTCCCTCCGTCGACCCCCCGGGTCCCTCCCTCCGTCGACCCCCCGGGTCCCTCCCTCCGTCGACCCCCCGGGTCCCTCCCTCCGTCGACCCCCCGGGTCCCTCCCTCCGTCGACCCCCCGGGTCCCTCCCTCCGTCGACCCCCCGGGTCCCTCCCTCCGTCGACCCCCCGGGTCCCTCCCTCCGTCGACCCCCCGGGTCCCTCCCTCCGTCGACCCCCCGGTCCCACCCTCCGTCGCCCCCCCGGTCCCTCCCTCCGTCGACCCCACAATCCCGCCGCCCCCCAATCCTCCCTGCACCCCCTCCTCCCCCGGACCCCCCAATCCCCTCAATCCCCCCCAGGGCCCCCCGGCGCCTCTCAATACCCCCACACCCTAGGCACCTCTCTATCCCCCCCCCCCCACCGCGCCCCCCCCCACTGGTCACACCACCGGTAACCCCTCCCTCCCCCCCCCCCCCCCCACCGGTTCGGCCCCGCCACCCCCCCCCCCCATAACCCGCTCCCCTCCCCGGTCCCACCCTCCCGTACCCCCCCCCCCCCCCCCCCGGTCCCGTCCCAACCCCCTTAACCCACCGGTCCCAACCCCCGTACCGCCCCTCCGGTCCCCCCCCCCCAGTCTCATCCTACCCCGGTCCCAGCACCCCCCCCCTGTTTCCCCCCCCCCCCCACCCTGTACCCCCCCCCCCCCCCCCCAGCCCCCGGTCCCGTCCCAACCCCCTCTAACCCACTGGTCCCACCTCCCCCGTACCCGCTCCCCTGTACCCCTCCCCGGTCCCAACCCCCGTACTGCCCCTCCGGTCCCCTCACCCCCCCCCGGGTCCCCCCCCCCCCCCCCCCCCCCCCCGGTCTCCCCCCCCCCCCCCCCCCCCCCCCCCCCCGGTCTCCCCCCACCCCCTCCCCCCCCCCCCCCCGGTCTCCCCACCCCCTCCCCCCCCCCCCGGTCTCCCCACCCCTCCCCCCCGGTCTCCCACACCCCCCCCCCCCCCCGGTCTCCCACACCCCCCCCCCCCCGGTCTCCCCCACCCCCCCCCCCGGTCTCCCCCCCCCCCCCCCCCCCCCCCCAGTCTCCCCACCCCCGCCCTGGTCTCCCCACCCCCGCCCCCGGTCTCCCCACCCGGCCCCCCCCCGGTCTCCCCCACCCCCGGTCTCCCCCCACCACCCCCCCCCCGGTCTCCCCTACCCCCCCCCCCCCGTCTCCCCCACCCCCCCCCCCCCCCCCTGGTCTCCCCCACCCCCACCCCCCCCCCCCGGTCTCCCCCACCCCACCCCGGTCTCTCCCACCCCCCCCCCCCCCCCCCCCCGGTCTCCCCCCCCCCCCCCCCTCCCGGTCTCCCCCCCCCCCCCCTCCCGGTCTCCCCCCCCCCCCCCCCCCAGTCCCACCCACCCTGTACCCCCCCCTCCCCCCCAGTCCCACCCTCCGATACCCAACCCCCCATTTTTTTGAAGGTAGGGGACAGGGGCACAAGTGTGGACGTACAGATGGTGGGACGGGGCGGGGGGAGAGTAAGGAGGCAGGATGGCTTGCTGGGGAGAGAGCGGGGGGAGCGGGGAAGCTGGGGAGGGGATGAGGGGGTGGGGAGCAGGGTGGGGGCAGGGGAATAGGGTGCGGGGGAACAGGTGAGGAGGGGGTGAAGGGGGCGGGGAGGGGGGTGAGGGAAGGAAGTGTGGAATGAAGAAGGGCAGGTGGAGAGGATGTGAGGTGTTAGGTGGGCACTGGGGATGCAGAGACGTACTGAGCGCAGAGCCAGAGTCCCCCCAGCCCCGGGGGGGTGGGGGGGGGGGGGTGTTGTCAGGGGTATTATCTGCTCACGTGATCAGATTGTGTCTGGATCAATTCAATCTCGGTCTCGGGTTGAATCCGCTCTTCCATATTGTTTCACCCTCATCATCTGTAATCAATGTGAATGGGGGCGGGGGGGGGGGGGGGAAATGAGCATCTGTGGGAGGGGGGGCACCGCGAGTGTGGAGATGATGTTGCTGTGAGTGTGTGTGGGGGGATGTTGGGGTGGTGTCACGGTGTGCAGGGGAGTTGGGGCTATTATCAGTATAGTTTCATGTGGGGGTGTTGCTGTGTGTGGGGGTGGTTTGGGTGGGGGTGTTAGGACCATAGAATTCCTAAAGTGCAGAAAGGTGCCATTCGGCCCATCGAGTCTGCACCGACCACAATCCCACCCAGGTTCTATCCCCATAACCCCATGCATTTACCCTAGCTAGACTCCCCGACACTAAGGGGAAATTTAGCACAGCCAATCCACCTAACCCGCATATCTTTCGGACTGTGGGAGGAAACCGGAGCACCCGGAGGAAACCCACGCAGACACGGGGAGAATGTGCAAACTCCACACAGACAGTGACCCAAGCCGGGAATCGAACCCGTGTCCCTGGCGCTGTGAGGCAGCAGTGCCGTGAGGCTAGCACAGTGGTTAGCACAGCTGCCTCACAGTGGTGGGGGTGTTTTGCTGTGGGGAGGTGATTGGGTGGTTTGTTGTTGCTGTGGGGGTGGTTTGGAGTTGCGGTGGGGTGGGGGTGGGTGTTGATGTGGGAGTAGGGGTCAGTGTGTTGTTGTGCGGGTGGGGGGCAGGGTGTTGTGGCGGGGTGGGTGTTGCTGTGGGGAGGTGGGTGGGTGGGTGGTTGTGGGGTGGTTTGGTGTTGCTGTGGGGGTGGGGGCGTTGCAGCGGGTGCGGGGGTGGGGGCGTTGCGGTGGGGGTGAGTGTTGATGTGGGGGTGGGGGACAGGGTGTGGGGGCGGGTGTTGCTGTGGGGGTGGGGGGCAGGGTGTTGCGTTGGGGGTGGGTGTTGCTCTGGGGCTGGGGGTTGCTGTGGGGGTGGGTGTTGCTGTGGGGGTGGGGCAGGGTGTTGCTGCGTTAGTGTCTGAGCTGCAGCCCTGTTGCTGCAGACTCAGTTTGTCTCCACACCCTGCCCTGTCTGCTGATAAAACAACCCCTTCTTGTCACATGACCGACCATTCATAAATACAGTAACCTTCAGCCCCATTCATGACTACCTGACCCAGTTACAATGTAACCAATGGCAATCTGAGCGTCCCATTGAAGAGGAGAGATACACACGGGTTAGTCAGTGTCTGCTCCAGTCTCTCTCTCTCTGCTCATTGCAGTGACTGGCCAAGGAACTATCACACAGCACTTCGCGTTTCTCTCCAATCCAAGTGTTGTTTTGTCTCTTTTTAATGGACAGTGTTTTAGAAAATCTCTCCTAAATACACATTAATTTTCAGGAAAAGTAATCTTTCTATAATTAATTTTAAAAGGTGTTTTTAATGATTTACGCAGGATATAATAATCTGCACAGCACATTGCATAAGGCCTTTGTGCCAATCGAGGAAGCGAAGGAACTTGATTTTCTCTAAACTTTTCATGTTAAAGAATTTGTTTTTTTTGTTTGCGGAGATGTAGATTTTTGTTTTGGAAAGTGCTGCATCTTTAGGCTATGCTCCCATGCAGTGAATGCAGAGAGCAATGCTGCATGGGTGTTCTTTGAATAGAGAGTATTTGGAAATGTTGCTAATGCAGTGAAGGTAAATTTCAAGCAGAAATATGAATTGTACAGAATCTTGAATGGTTCCTGGGTTCCATCTGGATGTCTGTGAGCAGGGGCAGCTGTGTTGTAAGTTGAAGCATCAATATGCAATTTCACTTTGAGTTTCTTTGAAAAATTGCTTGGGCCTGTCAATTCTCCTTTGACAGGAGCCTCACCGCGCCAGGGACCCGGGTTCGATCACCCCGGCTTGGGTCACTGTCTGTGCAGAGTCTGCACTTTCTCCCCGTGTCTGCATGGGTTTCCTCCGGGTGCTCCGGTTTCCTCCCGCACTCCAAACATGTGCAGGTTAGGTGGATTGGCCATGCCAAATTGCCCCTTAGTGTCAGGGGGACTAGCTAGGGTAAATGCATGGGGTTAGGGACTGGGTGGGATAGTGGGTCGGTGCAGACTCGATGGGCCAAATGGCCTCCTTCTGCACTGTCGGGATTCTATGATAACCTCAGCTTTCCTCAGTCCCTAGTTTTCGTACTAATTCCCATTGTGACAGATGCGTTGTGTCACCTCAAAATTTGTGTCCAGGTCCCCAACATTCAGTGTTTTTCCACTGTGGAATTCAGAGTTTCGGGCTGAGGTTATTGTTGCTGTTTGTAGCACTGATTCATTCGATGTTGAGTTCTAGTTGGGCTGTACCTAATTCCACCCCCCCCCCCCCCCTTGCAAAATGTTGGCAAGTGTTTCTTTTTAAATGGCGCAAGGTGACTTTTAAAATAATAACAAAGCGTGGTTCCTCTAATAAAAATATAAAATAAGGAAGTGGCAGAAAGCAAAACTGAAATGAATAGTCTGTTTACATCAAGGCAACACCCACATGCTGAAGCTTGGAATTGCAAACTGAAGGGCTAAATCCCAAAATAATGTCATTTTCCCCATTGAAATGGGCTAGTTACAAGATCCGGATGGTCACTGCGGCCAATATTCCCTTTCTTTTGTTCCCAGTTCATTGCACATAACCTCTCTACTGTAGCTGAGATATTAGTTTTGGGTCTTTTTTTCAGAACTACATACAGTGCATTCTTTTCTGAAAATGTTGAACTGGACTACTTACTTCAGTCGGTGATTTTATTCCTGTTTCATATTTTCTGACATTTTGACCTTGCAGTTTCTATGTCGTGTTTGCAAACTGCTTCCTTTTTACCCTGTCTGGCTATCGATGTTACATTTCAGATAACATGGCTGGGTCGTAACTGGTTGAAATGTTGTAATAGTTTGGTTGTCTGTGTATAATGGAGGAATTTATGCTGCTTTTAAGTACGGTTTGTAGATTGGGTTTGATAAATCTGAGCGTGTTAATGCTGAAATATTTCAATCTCTGTGAATTCTAGAACTTGCAGGTTGTGTGTGTCACTGTACCAGCTTGGTGTTAAAAATGTAATCATTTCTAGGCAGACTGTAAATTTAGCAGTTTCTTGAATAGTGGCGCGAGATTAAATTGAAATGATGCCTACACAGCTAGCTTTGTGTAACTGTGACAATAGTTTATATGGAGACCAGCGTTTTAGTAAATGTCCCAAGGGGATTTAATGAGATCTTAAAAATCGCACTGTTGGTTAATTCTATTGAGTTAATAGTCGCCCGATGTCATGACTGGCTTTACTATTGTAATCAAATGCATGAGTAAAATTTCCGCTTTGCAAATGGATAGATTGGGACGCTATTTAATGCTCACTTGTAGGTTTCAGTCACACTGAGTGGAGACATTAGCTGCTCGAACAGCCTGAGGGAGAAGACGAGGAGTCCCTGGTGACTGGCAGTTAACTACAGGAGGGTGTTAGTCATAGCGTGGAAGCAGGCTGTATGTTAACACGTAGCTGCAGGGTTAGGCCGGGGAGTCAGGAGGCCTGGGAAGCACATAAAGAAAATTTACCCACATTATCCCTTTTTATCTTTAAAATACCCTTTCTTACCGCTATGTAATCTATGTCAGTTTTTAGTTTAAAATGATTTGATTTATTATTGTCACATGTATTAGTATACAGTGAAAAGTATTGTTTCTTGCGCGCTATACAGACAAAGCATACCGTTCATAGAGAAGGAAAAGAGAGAGTGCAGAATGTAGTGTTACAGTCATAGCTAGGGTGTAGAGAAAGATCAACTTAATGCGAGGTAGGTCCATTCAAAAGTCTGACAGCAGCAGGGAAGAAGCTGTTCTTGAGTCGGTTGGTACGTGACCTCAGACTTTTGTATCTTTTTCCCAACGGAAGAAGGTGGAAGAGAGAATGTCTGGGGTACGTGGGGTCCTTGATTATGCTGGCTGCTTTGCCGAGGCAGCGGGAAGTGTAGACAGAGCCAATGGATGGGAGGCTGGTTTGCGTGATGGACTGGGCTACATTCATGACCCTCTGTAGTTTCTTGCTGTCTTGGGCAGAGCAGGAGCCCAGACCAAGCTGTGATACAACCAGAAAGGATGGTCCGACAACATCTGTGGAGAGACAATAGAGCCAATGTTTCAAGTCCGTATGACCCTTCGTCAAAGCTCCTGCCTCAACATTGGCTCTATTCACCCTCCGCGGATGCCGTCAGACCTGCTGAGATTTTCCAGCATTTTTTGTTTAACGTCAGAAGCTGCTTGTTTCAGGATATAAACAATTGCAACAATCTCAGCAATCCCAGTCTGAGGTTTCTAATACCTGCTGGGGATTTCCTAGCCTTTATTTGATGTCATCCCCATGACGTAGTGGATTTAAATTAAGACTCTTGCGCATGCAGTATTAGATGCTCGGCCAAGATAGTATTCCTGCTGCTTGGCTCCAGCAGATTAGCTCTCTGCACTTGCTGCAGCTTTGATCTTGCCCATCATTCAACCTTCTAATTGTTTCACATTAATTTGAAATGAAACATTGTGAAACATCTTGGTTTTCACAATCCAGTGCTGCTTCTTCTTTCTTGACTGTAAATGAAAGGGAGGGAACAGTGAAAGCCTGGACGGCACGGTGGCACAGTGGTTAACACCGCTGTCTCTCAGTGACACGGTGGCACAGTGGTTAACACTGCTGTCTCACAGTGACACGGTGGCACAGTGGTTAACACTGCTGTCTCACAGTGACACGGTGGCACAGTAGTTAACACCGCTGCCTCACAGCGCCAGGGACCCGGGTTTGATTCCTGGCTTGGGTCACTGTCTGTGCAGAGTCTGCATGTTCTCCCCGTGTCTGAGTGGGTTTCCTCCGGGTGCTCCGGTTTCCTCCCACAGTCCGAAAGACGTGCTGGTTAGGTGCTAAATTCTCCCTCAGTGTCCCCGAACAAGAGTGTGGCGACTAGGGAATTTTCACAGTAACTTTGTTGCAGTGTTAATGTAAGCCTATTTGTGACATTAATAAATAATCTTAAAAAAGGTTTTACATTATTAACTTTTTGGTAAAGTACTACTCGGTACAAATAGAAACATAGAAACTAGAAGCAGGAGTAGACCATTCGGCCCTTCAAGGGGGCCACTGCTGTTTGTAATATTTATTAATGATCTGGATGAGGGTATAGTTGGGTGGATTAGCAAATTTGCTGATGACACCAAAGTCGGTGGTGTGGTAGACAGTGAGGAAGGGTGTCGTAGTTTGCAGGAAGACTTAGACAGGTTGCAAAGTTGGGCCGAGAGGTGGCGGATGGAGTTTAATGCGGAGAAGTGTGAGGTAATTCACTTTGGTAGGAATAACAGATGTGTTGAGTATAGGGCTAACGGGAGGACTTTGAATAGTGTGGAGGAGCAGAGGGATCTAGGTGTATGTGTGCATAGATCCCTGAAAGTTGGGAATCAAGTAGATAAGGTTGTTAAGAAGGCATATGGTGTCTTGGCGTTTATTGGTAGGGGGATTGAATTTAGGAGTCGTAGCGTTATGTTGCAACTGTACACAACTCTGGTGCGGCCGCACTTGGAGTACTGTGTGCAGTTCTGGTCCCCACATTACAGGAAGGATGTGGAGGCTTTGGAGAGGGTGCAGAGGAGGTTTACCAGGATGTTGCCTGGTATGGAGGGGAGATCCTATGAGGAGAGGCTGAGGGATTTGGGATTGTTTTCGCTGGAAAGGCGGCGGCTAAGAGGGGATCTTATTGAAACATATAAGATGATTAGAGGTTTAGATAGGGTGGATAGTGATAGCCTTTTTCCTCTGATGGAGAAATCCAGCACGAGGGGGCATGGCTTTAAATTGAGGGGGGGTAGTTATAGAACCGATGTCAGGGGTAGGTTCTTTACCCAGAGGGTGGTGAGGGATTGGAATGCCCTGCCAGCATCAGTAGTAAATGCGCCTAGTTTGGGGGCGTTTAAGAGATCCGTAGATAGGTTCATGGACGAAAAGAAATTGGTTTAGGTTGGAGGGTCACAGTTTTTTTTTACTGGTCGGTGCAACATCGTGGGCCGAAGGGCCTGTTCTGCGCTGTAATGTTCTATGTTCTATGTTCAAGCTGACATCGAGAAATCAGATTACATGGGGATTGAAAAGTGTTTCTCTTCAAACTAGATCAAATGTATTTGTATCAAAGTAGCATTTAGTCCAGTGCTTAGCTAATTTAACTTTGCAAATCCCACAGCATGCTTATTAATGCAACCGTTTGGTAGAATAGAGAGGAAGGCAATTTAGGTTGTAGGGGGAAAGAAGAAATCTATGTCAACACGTGACAAACTTTCAGAAAGGGATTGATTATATAACTGAAAAGAAAGTGATTGCAGGACCAAGAAGAAAATAACGGGGAGAGGGAGAGGTTCACAATAATTAGTCATGGTACATGTATGGGGTTACGGGATAGGGCAGAGGGCCTGGGTACAATACCCTGTCAGAGAGTTGGTGCAGCTTCGATGGGCCAAATAGCCTCATTCTGCACTGAGGGATTCTATTCTTCTATTAGAATAAAGAACAGTACAGCACAGGGGCAGGCCCTTCGGCCCACCAAGTCTGTGCCAACATTGATGTCTTTCTAATATTTTCTTGCCTCTATTCTTAATAGGATAACTCCTCATAATTCCTCTTCATCTCCGTCCTCTTCATTTAGGACGGAGATGAGGAGACACTTCTTCACCCAAAGAGTGGTGAGGCTGTGGAATTCATTACCACAGGAAGTAGTTGATGCCAAAACATTGAATGTGTTCAAAAGGCGGCTGGATATAGCACCTGGGGCAAATGGGGTCAAAGGTTATGGGGAGAAAGCAGGATTAGGCTATTGAGTTGGATGATCAGCCATGATCGTGATGAATGGCGGAGCAGGCTCGAAGGGCCGAATGGCCTCCTCCTGCTCTTATCTTTTCCTATCTTCTATGTAACTAGCAGAGAGCTGCGTCCTTGTAGCAAACAGGCAGGACTGCTGGTCCAGTGTGCCCGGACTGTTAAAATTCCGGAACCAAATTCTTTGTTATTTTTGCAAATATTCAAGCTGATATCTAAACGGAGTGTTGTGGTGTAGGCAGTTAACAGTGACCACAATAAGCCATATGGCGAGTCTTCAGCCTTTCCCTGGTCACATTCCAGACTCTGGGGAAAGTGTTTCCCTAACTATTACATAAAAACAGGAGTGTTTGAGCAGATGCTGAGCGAGAATAGGCACATGTTGTATCAGATTATGGGTCACATTGCTTGTCTTATTTTTATTGGATTGGTATGGGCTACAGGTTGCAGATTTATTTATTTCTGATACGTGCCCAGAGATTTCCTCCACAATTATATGACTAACTATTCTTGCGTCATAAGATTGTGAGGCCTGCTTCAAGGAAATTGCTTCTAGTTCTAGCTTATTCACATCATGATTTATTTATCCCTATTTAATATTGTAGAATTCCAGCAAATGTATTTCGGAATTTATTGAGTCTAACGTGTCATTTTATAGTTGTTATAATTATTGCTTTGAGGTATTAAAGTTGACAGTAAGTATCTCTTAGGCTGTAGGAACATGGAATTGCTTGGTACAGTATGATTTGGGACGATCCCATCCACCACCACCTGTCCTGGTGGTCACATGATACAGCAGAGTTGTTGACCAATCGCATCAATCAATCTCTATCAGTGAGATACACTACAGAAACTCACTAAGGCTCCTTCAACAGCACCTTCCAAACCTGTGCCCTCTTCAATCTAGAAGGATAAGGGCAGCAGATACATGGGAACCACCACCGTCTGCAAGTTCTTCTCCAAGCCACTCACTTTCCAACGTGGGACTATATTGCTGTACCTTCACTGTTCCTGGATCAAAATCCTGGAGCTCCCTCTCTAACAGCACTGTGGGTGTACCTACACCACGTGGACTGCAGCAGTTCAAGAAGGCAGCTCACCATCACCTTCTCAAGGGCAATTTAGGGATGGGCAATAAATGCTGGCCTAGCCAGCGACACCCACATGCCGTAAATGAATTTTTAAAAGTCTCCAACAAACCCAGACATGGTGAGGAAAATCCCAATGGAAGAGAGATTTGGAAACCCGAGGTCCAAAACCGCTTGTTCCTCCCAGGCACTCTGCACTTGCCACAAGCTATGTCTCCATTTACTCAAATACTGTATCCCAAGAAATGTTATAATTTGGATTTGAATAAAACCAACACACTCCTGGAACCACGCTCTCCCTAAGGAGCCTGTCCCACGGACTGGATGTTCACTCATTGAGATGTTTCCACAGATTGGTTTTGATCTTCTCCCCCTCCTTTCAAACACAAACCACATCCGGTCGTCCTGCAGTTCTGGAAAGGGTGAATCAGCTTATCATGGTTAACATTCTCTAGTTCCTCCTCGAGTCCTGGGAACCAAAATCTGATCACCTCCTCTCATCCCACAAGGAGAGAGAATTTCTCTGGTTCTATTTTGTGACCTTCAGTCTACGGTATGTTTTCCTGAACCACTCCGTACAATGTGCATCCATCCTGTTAACAACGTTGACTCTCAACATTTAGATTTCAAACCAGTTCCAGTCAAATCGGGGCAGCACGGTGGCACAGTGGTTAGCACTGCTGTCTCACAGCGCCAGGGACCCGGGTTCAATTCCCGGCTTGGGTCACTGTCTGTGTGGAGTTTGCACGTTCTCCCCATGTCTGCGTGGGTTTCCTCCACGTGCTCCGATTTCCTCCCACGTGCTGATTAGGTGCATGGACTCGAACAGGCGCTGAAGTGTGGCAACTAGGAGAATTTCACAGTAACTTCATTGCAGTGTTAATGTAAGCCTTACTTGTGACAAATAAACTTTAATTAACTGAACACAAACAATACCGCATGTTACCAAGTCGTGTCCCCTGTACAGACTAACTAATGGACTAATTAGAGGCGGCACAGTGGTTAGCACTGCTGCCTCTCAGCGCCAGGGACCCGGGTTCAATTCCAGCCCCGAGTCACTGTCTGTGTGGAGTTTGCACGTTCTCCCCGTGTCTGTGTGGGTTTCCTCCGGGTGCTCCGGTTTCCTCCCACAGTCCAAAGATGTGCAGGTTAGGTTGATTGGCCATGCTAAATTGGCAGAGTAAATATGTGGGGTTATAGGAATAGGGCCTGGGTGGGATTGTGGCCGGTGCAGACTCGATGGGCCGAATGGCCTCCTGCACTGTAGGGATTCTATGATAATCGCTCGGCGAGTGAGGAGGCTCTCGCCCAGCCTCAGGGATTTGCGTTTGCTAAATAAATAAAGTCAATTGGGTGAGGATGAGACGCTGGTGGGGAGGAGAATGGGAATACTGCCTGAAAACAGGGCAAACACTGGGAATGGTGAATATCAGGAATTATGTTTGTAGTCTGAAGCATTTCTGCAGAATTATTTTTCAGGATGTTAAATGAACAGAGAGTCTGTAATCGGGTGGACTGTCCGACCGTTTCTCATTCCGCATCTCAATCTTGTTGGATGCAGCAATGTATCGTTACTGGGGCAGTTTTGTAAAGACCAGGCCAGACCGACTATTTCCTGTCCCAAATAAAAATCCACCTTACTTTTTTTCTGGTTTTCAGATCACTTGATATCTGGGCATTTTTTTAACTTGTGTGTTTGTGTTTACGAGTGGGATTTAGCCATTCCTGTTAGATTTGAATGGCTGGCGTGAACCAGTTTTAGGCCATTTTAAACAAATCCACTTTCTGTTGTATAAAATGGATTGGTGTGGTAGCAATTGTCTAATGTTAAAGGTACAGAAACTGGAAAGACTAAACTACAGCCGTGAGAGTTTGAATGTGTCGGGTGTTTTTTATGCATTTATAAAATTCTAACAGGGTTAGACAGGGTAGATTCAGAAAGAATGTTCCCGATGGTGGGGGGAGTCCAGAACTAGGAGTCATCGTTTAGGGGTGAGGGGTAAACCTTTTAGGACTGAGGTGAGGAGAAATGTCTTCACCCAGAGGGTGGTGAATGTGTGGAGTTCACTCCCACAGAAAGTAGTTGGGTCCAAAACATTGCATGATTTCAAGAAGGAATTAGCTTTAGTTCTTGGGCCTCAAGGGAAGGGGGGGAATCAGGATATTGAATTCGATGATCAGCCATGATCCAAATGAATGGTGGAGCAGGCTCGAAGGGCCGAATGGCCTCCTCCTCCTTGTTTCTATGTTGATATAATAAATATGCCAATATTACCATGGCTTTGGTGCACCAAGTCTGAAGGCACTGGGATATTCCTAATGCTGGCCATTTTGAATCTTAACTCTGGCATGGAGGCAAGTTTAAAGAAGTTGACTTTAAAAATAAGTTAAGGATGGAATGTTATCCAGAAGAAGTCGAGTTGGTGTGTAGGTGATGAAGTGAGTCAACTGTGTGTTCATGGTGTAAAATATATTCACTGCGGCTCTGCTTATTGGCAATTCCACACTTGCTAAGTATTTGCGTTGTAGCTGCCGTGTTGTTCGGGTTTTTGCTGCATGGCTAATTTGACTGGTATTGTTTTCAATCTGTGCTACATTTACACTGCCCAGATTTTGCCTTGCCGTCCAGTTCAAGCCCACATGGCCACAGAAACCTATAGAGGTGTAATCAGGATTGATTGCTAGATTTCCTGAGGGGTGTGGAATTTGGATGGGGTGATCGAATGGAAGAGCTCAAGTACAGCAAAAAGGTTCTCTGATTACCGCAGTAAATGCAGCATTCTTATTGGAGATGATCGAGGTCCAATAAATACTCACAAACAAGTATATTTCATAGAATCCCTACAGTGCAGGAGGAGGCCATTCAGCCCTTTGAGCCTGCACCGACCACAATCCCACCCAGGCCCTATCCCCGTAACCCCATATATTTACCCTGCTAACCCCCCCGACACTGAGTCAATTTAACACGGCCAATGCACCTAACCAGCTGGTCTTTGGACTGTGGGAGGAAACCGGAGCACCCGGAGGAAACCCACGCAGACACGGGGAGAATGTGCAGACTCCACACAGACAGTGACCCAAGCCGGGAATCGAACCTGGGTCCCTGGCACTGCGAGGCAGTAGTGCTAACCACTGTGGCCACCCATCGAGGGTTGTCTGGAAAAGGTTGAGAGACTGTAAATATGTAAGGGAAATACCTTCAGTCTTAACTCCCAGAGGACACCAAGGGGACAGGTTCCAATCAGTTAAAAAGTAATGTTCAGACTAATTGCAGGAAATTTTCCACCCCGTGATCGATGCAGAGAATGGATTTTCTGAGAATTGAGTTGCTAGAGTTTGCCTTTAGGGGATCATTAGTCTATCCACCACTGGGATTGCTGCGTGGTAATGTTCAAATGCTACCATTACTTTGATTATGTTTAGAACAGCACACATTTGGATTTTTCCACCAACATGCAATACTGAAGTGAGGATAGCTTTGCATTTATATAGCACCTTTCACGATCTCAGGCCACCTCAAAGCACTGCAGCTGAGGAAGCACTTTGGAAGTGTAATAATCACTGTTATAGTGTCGGAAATGTGATGGCCACCTTTCACACAGCAAACCCTTACAACCTGTAATGTGGCGGCCAACCGGATCATCTGCCTTAGCCATGGTGTTTGAGTGGTAAGTATTGGTCAGAACTCCAGGGGTGTTCTTTGTAAAGCCGCTGTGTGTCCAACAGAGGGTCCAAACAGGGCCCAAGCTTTATATTTCATCCTGAAGGCAGCACCACCTAACAGTGCGGCACTCCCTTAGCCCTGAAGCTCCCACTCTACTGCGCTGGGATCTTGTGATCTACTCTCTGAAGTGGCTCTTAAACACGCAACCGACTGAGTGAAATGTGAGTGTTCTCCCAATGAGTTGACACTGGAGACGGACCTTCTGTAATTTCCATTTGTGTCAGATTGTAACAGAAAAACAGATGGGATAAGAAACATAAGTGCGAGGTTTTTGCAGGTAGAATTGGGCTCCCATGGGGCTGTCTCTGCTCCTAATTAATTATTATCTCAAAACGGAACAACTGAAACAAAAAAGAGTCAGTTTTAAATAAATGATACTGGTGTTTTGTCTCTCTGTGCTGACGGTGCTGTTTCTCCATTCTCTTTGACAAAGCTCTGAGTACCTGTTCAGCATGTTAGGAATCCTGGCCGTGGCGCGGGGGGAGTGTGTGTACGGGATCGTGTGTGGGGGGGTCCACACCCTACCGCCCGCTCTCTGGCAAAGAGTTTAGCTGTTGTCATTAGCTGTAGTTTTGACCCAGTGATTCAGCTTGGCTTTTACAAAGCTCTTCATTCTCGGGGTCACTGAGGTCAGTGGTACATAGAAGCAGGAGGAGGCCATTCTGCCCTTCGAGCCTGCTCTGCCATTCATTTTGATCATGGCTGATCATCAAATTCAATATCCTGATCCCACCTTGATCTTGTTTCTATCTCATTGGGGAAGTCCATCTGTACTGGACAAATTATCCAGCATCGGTTTTCAGCCTGCTGACCTCTGAAGGAATACATCATTGGACTTTGATCCTGGACTATTGTCAATGCTGGACATGTTGTCTTGATGCATTTGAGACGGAGGTGTGCTATGATCAAAATATTCCACCCTAATTTGTGAAATATATTGCTGTTTTCAAGTAGAGCTTAAATTCCCTGCCCTGATCTGTTTTACTTCAACATTTTGTCAGTGAAGGAAGAGACCTTGTGTCTGTGTGAACTTAGACAAGTGAAAATGTGCAATTAGATCTGGGATAATGCAGGCAAGGATTGGCAATGAAATGGTTACTTTGCAGTATGTTCGGATGCTTTATTTGTATTGCTGCTTGGAAGGCAAGTTAGTGATGCAGAGTAGGTTCAATTCCCGTACCGGCTGAGATTATTCATGAAGGTCCAACCTTCTCAAACTTGCCCCTAACCTGAGGTGTGGTGACCCTCAGGTTAAATCACCGCCAGTCAGCTCTCCCCCTCAAAGGGGACAGCACCCTATGGTCACCTGGGACTCTGGCAACTTGCATTTTCTTTTTCATTCATTTGTATTTACATTTGTGTAAGTAGAGTTAAAAGATTGTGATGTAGAGCTGTCCCGGTTCCAGTTTCGCAAAGGATGAGGAGGATCTTTTTAAGACAGGCTTTACAGTTGGGTAATTAAATATGGAATTGACCAGTAGGAATGAGAATAATGAGTTGGGGGAGGATCTGAGGAGACTGGAGAAATTCCTGTTCCAATTACTGAGGGTGGATTTTCCCCCACGTTTCTCTTGATTTTGACTTGATATGGCTGTGAATGCATCAGTCCATATCTTGTACAAGGTATCTTCAGTTCATGCGTATGTGTATTTATTTGTGGAGTATGCAAGTGTTAGGAAAGACCATTGGGCTTGCTGTAAAACTATAAACATTTCTCATGGTGAAAGCCCATTGTTGTGGTTGTGTGGAGTGTGTGTGTGAGGAGTGTGTGTGTGTGAGGAGTGTGTGTGTGTGTGTGAGGAGTGTGTGTGTGTGTGTGTGAGGAGTGTGTGTGTGTGAGGAGTGTCTGTGTGTGTGTGAGGAGTGTGTGTGTGTGTGTGAGGAGTGTGTGTGTGTGTGTGAGGAGTGTGTGTGTGTGTGTGAGGAGTGTGTGTGTGTGTGTGAGGAGTGTGTGTGTGTGTGTGAGGAGTGTGTGTGTGTGTGTGAGGAGTGTGTGTGTGTGTGTGAGGAGTGTGTGTGTGTGTGTGAGGAGTGTGTGTGTGTGTGTGTGTGTGTGTGTGTGAGGAGTGTGTGAGTGTGTGTGTGAGGAGTGTGTGTGTGTGTGTGAGGAGTGTGTGTGTGTGTGTGAGGAGTGTGTGTGTGTGAGGAGTGTGTGTGTGTGAGGAGTGTGTGTGTGTGAGGAGTGTGTGTGTGTGAGGAGTGTGTGTGTGTGAGGAGTGTGTGTGTGTGAGGAGTGTGTGTGTGTGAGGAGTGTGTGTGTGTGTGTGAGGAGTGTGTGTGTGTGTGTGAGGAGTGTGTGTGTGAGGAGTGTGTGTGTGAGGAGTGTGTGTGTGAGGAGTGTGTGTGTGAGGAGTGTGTGTGTGAGGAGTGTGTGTGTGAGGAGTGTGTGTGTGAGGAGTGTGTGTGTGAGGAGTGTGTGTGAGGAGTGTGTGTGTGTGTGAGGAGTGTGTGTGTGTGTGAGGAGTGTGTGTGTGTGTGTGAGAAGTGTGTGTGTGTGTGTGAGGAGTGTGTGTGTGTGTGTGTGAGGAGTGTGTGTGTGTGTGAGGAGTGTGTGTGTGTGTGAGGAGTGTGTGTGTGTGTGAGGAGTGTGTGTGTGTGTGAGGAGTGTGTGTGTGTGTGAGGAGTGTGTGTGTGTGTGTGAGAGGAGTGTGTGTGTGTGTGAGAGGAGTGTGTGTGTGTGTGAGAGGAGTGTGTGTGTGTGTGAGAGGAGTGTGTGTGTGTGTGAGAGGAGTGTGTGTGTGTGTGAGAGGAGTGTGTGTGTGTGTGTGAGAGGAGTGTGCGTGTGTGTGTGAGAGGAGTGTGCGTGTGTGTGTGAGAGGAGTGTGCGTGTGTGTGTGAGAGGAGTGTGCGTGTGTGTGTGAGAGGAGTGTGCGTGTGTGTGTGAGAGGAGTGTGCGTGTGTGTGTGAGAGGAGTGTGCGTGTGTGTGTGAGAGGAGTGTGCGTGTGTGTGTGAGAGGAGTGTGCGTGTGTGTGTGAGAGGAGTGTGCGTGTGTGTGTGAGAGGAGTGTGCGTGTGTGTGTGAGAGGAGTGTGCGTGTGTGTGTGAGAGGAGTGTGCGTGTGTGTGTGAGAGGAGTGTGCGTGTGTGTGTGAGAGGAGTGTGCGTGTGTGTGTGAGAGGAGTGTGCGTGTGTGTGTGAGAGGAGTGTGCGTGTGTGTGTGAGAGGAGTGTGCGTGTGTGTGTGAGAGGAGTGTGCGTGTGTGTGTGAGAGGAGTGTGCGTGTGTGTGTGAGAGGAGTGTGCGTGTGTGTGTGAGAGGAGTGTGCGTGTGTGTGTGAGAGGAGTGTGCGTGTGTGTGTGAGAGGAGTGTGCGTGTGTGTGTGAGAGGAGTGTGCGTGTGTGTGTGAGAGGAGTGTGCGTGTGTGTGTGAGAGGAGTGTGCGTGTGTGTGTGAGAGGAGTGTGCGTGTGTGTGTGAGAGGAGTGTGCGTGTGTGTGTGAGAGGAGTGTGCGTGTGTGTGTGAGAGGAGTGTGCGTGTGTGTGTGAGAGGAGTGTGCGTGTGTGTGTGAGAGGAGTGTGCGTGTGTGTGTGAGAGGAGTGTGCGTGTGTGTGTGAGAGGAGTGTGCGTGTGTGTGTGAGAGGAGTGTGCGTGTGTGTGTGAGAGGAGTGTGCGTGTGTGTGTGAGAGGAGTGTGCGTGTGTGTGTGAGAGGAGTGTGCGTGTGTGTGTGAGAGGAGTGTGCGTGTGTGTGTGAGAGGAGTGTGCGTGTGTGTGTGAGAGGAGTGTGCGTGTGTGTGTGAGAGGAGTGTGCGTGTGTGTGTGAGAGGAGTGTGCGTGTGTGTGTGAGAGGAGTGTGCGTGTGTGTGTGAGAGGAGTGTGCGTGTGTGTGTGAGAGGAGTGTGCGTGTGTGTGTGAGAGGAGTGTGCGTGTGTGTGTGAGAGGAGTGTGCGTGTGTGTGTGAGAGGAGTGTGCGTGTGTGTGTGAGAGGAGTGTGCGTGTGTGTGTGAGAGGAGTGTGCGTGTGTGTGTGAGAGGAGTGTGCGTGTGTGTGTGAGAGGAGTGTGCGTGTGTGTGTGAGAGGAGTGTGCGTGTGTGTGTGAGAGGAGTGTGCGTGTGTGTGTGAGAGGAGTGTGCGTGTGTGTGTGAGAGGAGTGTGCGTGTGTGTGTGAGAGGAGTGTGCGTGTGTGTGTGAGAGGAGTGTGCGTGTGTGTGTGAGAGGAGTGTGCGTGTGTGTGTGAGAGGAGTGTGCGTGTGTGTGTGAGAGGAGTGTGCGTGTGTGTGTGAGAGGAGTGTGCGTGTGTGTGTGAGAGGAGTGTGCGTGTGTGTGTGAGAGGAGTGTGCGTGTGTGTGTGAGAGGAGTGTGCGTGTGTGTGTGAGAGGAGTGTGCGTGTGTGTGTGAGAGGAGTGTGCGTGTGTGTGTGAGAGGAGTGTGCGTGTGTGTGTGAGAGGAGTGTGCGTGTGTGTGTGAGAGGAGTGTGCGTGTGTGTGTGAGAGGAGTGTGCGTGTGTGTGTGAGAGGAGTGTGCGTGTGTGTGTGAGAGGAGTGTGCGTGTGTGTGTGAGAGGAGTGTGCGTGTGTGTGTGAGAGGAGTGTGCGTGTGTGTGTGAGAGGAGTGTGCGTGTGTGTGTGAGAGGAGTGTGCGTGTGTGTGTGAGAGGAGTGTGCGTGTGTGTGTGAGAGGAGTGTGCGTGTGTGTGTGAGAGGAGTGTGCGTGTGTGTGTGAGAGGAGTGTGCGTGTGTGTGTGAGAGGAGTGTGCGTGTGTGTGTGAGAGGAGTGTGCGTGTGTGTGTGAGAGGAGTGTGCGTGTGTGTGTGAGAGGAGTGTGCGTGTGTGTGTGAGAGGAGTGTGCGTGTGTGTGTGAGAGGAGTGTGCGTGTGTGTGTGAGAGGAGTGTGCGTGTGTGTGTGAGAGGAGTGTGCGTGTGTGTGTGAGAGGAGTGTGCGTGTGTGTGTGAGAGGAGTGTGCGTGTGTGTGTGAGAGGAGTGTGCGTGTGTGTGTGAGAGGAGTGTGCGTGTGTGTGTGAGAGGAGTGTGCGTGTGTGTGTGAGAGGAGTGTGCGTGTGTGTGTGTGAGAGGAGTGTGCGTGTGTGTGTGTGAGAGGAGTGTGCGTGTGTGTGTGTGAGAGGAGTGTGCGTGTGTGTGTGAGAGGAGTGTGCGTGTGTGTGTGAGAGGAGTGTGCGTGTGTGTGTGAGAGGAGTGTGCGTGTGTGTGTGAGAGGAGTGTGCGTGTGTGTGTGAGAGGAGTGTGCGTGTGTGTGTGAGAGGAGTGTGCGTGTGTGTGTGAGAGGAGTGTGCGTGTGTGTGTGAGAGGAGTGTGCGTGTGTGTGTGAGAGGAGTGTGCGTGTGTGTGTGAGAGGAGTGTGCGTGTGTGTGTGAGAGGAGTGTGCGTGTGTGTGTGAGAGGAGTGTGCGTGTGTGTGTGAGAGGAGTGTGCGTGTGTGTGTGAGAGGAGTGTGCGTGTGTGTGTGAGAGGAGTGTGCGTGTGTGTGTGAGAGGAGTGTGCGTGTGTGTGTGAGAGGAGTGTGCGTGTGTGTGTGAGAGGAGTGTGCGTGTGTGTGTGAGAGGAGTGTGCGTGTGTGTGTGAGAGGAGTGTGCGTGTGTGTGTGAGAGGAGTGTGCGTGTGTGTGTGAGAGGAGTGTGCGTGTGTGTGTGAGAGGAGTGTGCGTGTGTGTGTGAGAGGAGTGTGCGTGTGTGTGTGAGAGGAGTGTGCGTGTGTGTGTGAGAGGAGTGTGCGTGTGTGTGTGAGAGGAGTGTGCGTGTGTGTGTGAGAGGAGTGTGCGTGTGTGTGTGAGAGGAGTGTGCGTGTGTGTGTGAGAGGAGTGTGCGTGTGTGTGTGAGAGGAGTGTGCGTGTGTGTGTGAGAGGAGTGTGCGTGTGTGAAGGAGTGTGCGTGTGCGTGTGAGAGGAGTGTGCGTGTGCGTGTGAGAGGAGTGTGCGTGTGCGTGTGAGAGGAGTGTGCGTGTGCGTGTGAGAGGAGTGTGCGTGTGCGTGTGAGAGGGAGTGTGCGTGTGCGTGTGAGAGGAGTGTGCGTGTGCGTGTGAGAGGAGTGTGCGTGTGCGTGTGAGAGGAGTGTGCGTGTGCGTGTGAGAGGAGTGTGCGTGTGCGTGTGAGAGGAGTGTGCGTGTGCGTGTGAGAGGAGTGTGCGTGTGCGTGTGAGAGGAGTGTGCGTGTGCGTGTGAGAGGAGTGTGCGTGTGCGTGTGAGAGGAGTGTGCGTGTGCGTGTGAGAGGAGTGTGCGTGTGCGTGTGAGAGGAGTGTGCGTGTGCGTGTGAGAGGAGTGTGCGTGTGCGTGTGAGAGGAGTGTGCGTGTGCGTGTGAGAGGAGTGTGCGTGTGCGTGTGAGAGGAGTGTGCGTGTGCGTGTGAGAGGAGTGTGCGTGTGCGTGTGAGAGGAGTGTGCGTGTGTGTGGAGGAGTGTGCGTGTGTGTGTGGAGTGTGCGTGTGTGTGTGGAGTGTGCGTGTGAGAGGAGTGTGCGTGTGAGAGGAGTGTGCGTGTGAGAGGAGTGTGCGTGTGAGAGGAGTGTGCGTGTGAGAGGAGTGTGCGTGTGAGAGGAGTGTGCGTGTGAGAGGAGTGTGCGTGTGAGAGGAGTGTGCGTGTGAGAGGAGTGTGCGTGTGAGAGGAGTGTGCGTGTGAGAGGAGTGTGCGTGTGAGAGGAGTGTGCGTGTGAGAGGAGTGTGCGTGTGAGAGGAGTGTGCGTGTGAGAGGAGTGTGCGTGTGAGAGGAGTGTGCGTGTGAGAGGAGTGTGCGTGTGAGAGGAGTGTGCGTGTGAGAGGAGTGTGCGTGTGAGAGGAGTGTGCGTGTGAGAGGAGTGTGCGTGTGAGAGGAGTGTGCGTGTGAGAGGAGTGTGCGTGTGAGAGGAGTGTGCGTGTGAGAGGAGTGTGCGTGTGAGAGGAGTGTGCGTGTGAGAGGAGTGTGCGTGTGAGAGGAGTGTGCGTGTGAGAGGGAGAGGAGTGTGCGTGTGAGAGTGAGAGGAGTGTGCGTGTGAGAGTGAGAGGAGTGTGCGTGTGAGAGTGAGAGGAGTGTGCGTGTGAGAGTGAGAGGAGTGTGCGTGTGCGAGTGAGAGGAGTGTGCGTGTGCGAGTGAGAGGAGTGTGCGTGTGCGAGTGAGAGGAGTGTGCGTGTGCGAGTGAGAGGAGTGTGCGTGTGCGAGTGAGAGGAGTGTGCGTGTGAGAGTGAGAGGAGTGTGCGTGTGTGTGTGAGAGGAGTGTGCGTGTGTGTGTGAGAGGAGTGTGTGTGTCACTGACGAATGTGACTCTTTGCACCACACGTTCTCCAGATGAGTCCCAGCAATGAACCAAAGCAGCATCCGGCAATCCATCGGCAGCATTTGCTGCCGTGACACCAGCATCGTGAAGATGGCCACATTTTCATATCTTTAAAAAAATTGTCATTTGGCCAACCCAAACAAGTTACTCCGAGGCTGACAAGCTGCAGTCATTTTAACTCTGCTTTGGGAAATGGAAGCCAGTGTAACTGATTTTCATCCGTGCAGCAATTCTGGAGTTTGCTGATTCAGTCTGTCTCCCCCCTGGACCGGGCTGGCAGTCTCTGTATGATTGACAGTTTGGTACATGAGAATCCCACATAGAAACGGACTCTCAATGCCTCTGAGAGGTCAGCTGCTTAACGTTAAAGCACCATGATCCTCAGTAACAGGTTCATCCAGTTGATAAGTTGGGTTACCTTCTACCTGGTGTTCTGCTGGGTGGCCACACAGTGCTGTGTACTATACAGACTTAGACACACGGAACAGCCATGGGGACCAAATTTGCACCTCAATATGCCAACATCTTCATGCACAGGTTCGAACAAGACTTCTTCATGGACTTTAACCTGGTGTTGTTAAACTTCTTACTATACAGAGCAGAGTGTTCCACGTACACTTTGCAGCCTTGGTCATCTCCATCTTCACCAACACGGCTTAAAGATAATATGCAAAAACAACAGAGATGGGATGAGTTTATTTTAAAACAGTGAGCTGTTCTGATTGGGAGTGCAGTGCCTGGAAGCACAGTCAAAGCAGATTAACTGGTAACTTCCCAAAGAGAACTGGAGAAGTATTTGGAGAGGGCATCTGTAAGACTATGGGGAAGGAGCAAGAACTAATTGGATCACTATTTCAAAGTGCTGGCACAGGCATGATGGACTGAATGGCCTCTCTCCGTGTTATCCGTGATCCGTTGGGATAGCAACAATGCTCCTGAACGATTTGATGAAGGTTTTGCACTTTTTAACTCTTTGGGACATGGGCGTCGCTGGCTGGGCCAGCATTCATTATCCATCCCTAGTTGCCCTTGGAGGGCAGTTAAGAGTCAACCACATTGCTGTGGCTCTGGAGTCACACGTAGACCACACCAAGTAAGGAGGGCAGATTTCCTTCCCTAAAGGGACACGAGTGAACCAGGTGGGTTTTTACAATAATCAATGGTCACAAATTCCAATTTTGTTTTATTCCTTGCATTTAAATTCCGCCTGTTGCTGTGGGTACGTTTCTGTATAACTGTCACCCACTGCATGAATCCTCTTCACTGAGTGAGGTGTTGTAGGAACTGCTGTTGTCAAAAGACAGTATTTTGTATGATGTCCCAGGAGTGCCAATGTTCAGGACACAATGAAAAGTCTCAAAGCAGAAGTCCTTGTTTGATAGCTAACGTCGGGAAGCTTGCACTCATTTAGTTGACTGACCCATACTGACCAGTATTTATATAGCATCAACAAATGTACCAGAAAGCTATTAAATTACCACCTCCATGTAGGTGTTGACTTTTGATTAACAGATAAGATGGAAATTTCTCCCACACGTTACTGGAAGAATTATATTTTCTATAGCTTCATTCATGATCACCGAACATCTCTCTGCTCTAACACCAAAGAAATACTTTAGAAATGTAGTTATCTGGGGGAAAGAGGACGAAAGTGATGGCAATGTTTCCTATTTAGATTCATAGAATCCCTACTGAGCAGAAGGAGGCCATTCAGCCCAACGAGCCTGTACTGTCAACAATCCCACCCAGGCCCTATCTCCGTAACCCCATGTATTTACTCCGCTAATCCCCCTGACACTAAGGGTCAATTTAGCATGGCCGGTCCACCTAACCTGCTCATCATTGGAGTTTTGCAGTTGCATTAGTTTGCATTAAGCTCTTGACATGTAGGTTTGCCAGTTAATTTTCATATAGAATTTAGAGTCATTGTTTAAATCAGCACTGGTAATATACTAGACTTTCTATGTATAGTTCAGTCAATGCATGCAGGTGGGTTATGCTGAATTTATACAACACACTAGTTAGACCTCAGTTGGAATATTGTGTACAGTTCTATAGGAAGGATGTGAATACATTGGAGAGAGCGCAGAAGAGGTTTACAAAAATGGTTCCAGGGACGAGAAACTTCAGTTATGAGGATAGATTGAGAGGTCGGGACCGTTGTCCTTGGAGAGAAGAAGGCTAAGAGGCGATATGATAGAGATGTTCAAAATCATGAAGGGGCGGGACCGGGTAGACAGGGAGAAACTGCCGCCCCCAACCTTCATAAAACAATCAAGAACGGGAGGGCACAGACTTAAAGTGATTTGTAAAAGAAGCAAATGTGATGTGAGAAAAAAAAAATTTCTCTCAGCGACTGATCAGGGTCTGGAAAGCACTACCTGGAAGTGTGGTGGAGGCAGGTTCAATCGAGGCACTTAAGAGGGTGTTAGATGATTAACTTGAATAGAAACAATGTGCAGGGGTACTGAGGAAAGGTAGGGGAAAGGCACTCAGTCATTATGCTCATTTGGAGAGCCAGTGCAGACATGATGGGCCGAATGGCCTCCTGCACCGTAACAATTCTGAGATTGTGTGAAATTGCAAGCTAGTATACGCTAGGTTTAATACATGATGTGGAGATGCCGGCGTTGGACTGGGGTGAACACAGTAAGAAGTCTCACAACACCAGGTTAAAGTCCAACAGGTTTAAAGTCCAAAGGTTGAATACAGGCAGGGTTCCCTGGCAGGATACGGAGAGGCAATCTCAATTAAAAGAGACTGCAGGAGCAGAGTTTGAGGGCAGGGCGAGAAAGTGGTTAACAAAGAAATTTGGAATCCTGGGCTTCATTAATAAGAGTACTAAAGCAAGGGAGTCATGGTGAAATTCAGCAAACACATATTCAGCCTCAACTGGAGCATTGTGTCCATTTCTGAACACACATTTTTAGGAAGGATGGTGAGAGGGTTGACGAGAATAGTTCCAGGGATGAGAGACTTCAGTTACTGGAATAGATTGGAGAAGCTGGGCTGGTTGTCCTTGGAAAAGAGAGAGGAGCTTTGAGAGAGAGAGAGATGTTCAAAATCAGGAGAGGGGTGGGCAAAGAGGTACCGTTTCCACTGGAAGAGGAATTGGGAACCAGAGGACACCAATTTCAAATGAAAACTTAAAAACCAGAGGGCTAAGATTTTATACAAGAATGAAAGCATGCTTTGAGTGGTAAAGACCTGAAATGCTGGATTACTGGGGGAAGCAAGATTCAATTGATTTGATTTGATTTATTGTCACATTTATTAGTATACAGTGAAAAGTATTATTTCTTGTGCACTATACAGACAAAGCATACCGTTCATAAAGAAGGAAAGGGGAGAATGCAGAATGTAGTGTTACGGTCATAGCTAGGGTGTAGAGAAAGATCAACTTAATGCGAGGTAAGTCCATTCAAAAGTCTGACAGCAGCAGGGAAGAAGCTGTTCTTGAGTCGGTTGGTACGTGACCTCAGACTTTTGCATCTTTTTCCCGACAGAAGAAGGTGGAAGAAAGAATGTCCGGGGTGCGTGGGGTCCTTAATTATGCTGGTTGCTTTTCCGAGGCAGCGGGAAGTGTAGACAGAGTGAAGGGATGGGAGGCTGGTTTGCGTGATGGATTGGGCTACATTCACGACCCTTTTGTAGTTCCTTGTGGCTTTCAAATGGGAATTACACAAGTGTTTGAAGGGGAAAACCTTGCTGAGCTCTGGGGAAAGGGTGGGTGAGTGGAGCTAAATTGTCTTTTTTGAGAGACGGCTATCAAATCAAAGGGAAAAATGGCCTTCTCTTGTACTGTAACCACGCTCTATTCAGAGTGATAGGAGACTTGTATAATTCCAACTTTGGTACAAACCTCTTGCTGTATTTCACCCGTTCTCTCAGGGTAAGCATCCTTCAAGCACAGTTACTGATGGAAACTTCCACAATTCGAATAAGGTTTTCCCCTTGACTTAAAGCGTGCTGAATTTTAAACAGCAAACGCACAGATTTCCTTCCCTGGCGTTTAAAGATTAGCCACGGTTCCCACTGCATTTGTCACTTCAGCCCGAGACTCTAATCGAGAGCAGATTTGTTGTGGGGGTAAGGGGGAGGATTGTAGTCATAGCTTTCGGATTTTGTTATTCTGAATATGAGACTTCAAGTATAAAAAGACGCACAAGCTGTTGCAGTTTGAACAGATTGTCATTGGAGCAAGGACGCAGATGGCTGAGAAACGGCACAATCGAAATACGGCTGGAGGTGGTCGTTACTCTGCAGAACAGCAATAAATGGGGAAAGTGATTGAGAACCTTCACGGGACTGAGGGATCCCACTTTCCGCTGGGGCACTGTCTCTGTTTGCCATTCTGTGGGTTCCTGTGTTGTGTTCTCGTGTGTCAGTGAATTGCCCTTTCTGTATCGGCATAAACGGCCAGAAGTGGGGACGTTTCTTAAAATAACCCCACTGTGTGGCGAGGGTGTCGTTTGGGGGGGGGGGGGGGGGGGGGGGCGGATTTGTGTGGGGAGGTTGCCTCACATCCTTTAAAAAGTACCTGGATGAGCACTTGGCACGCCAGAACATTCAGGGCTATGGGCCAAGCGCTGGCAGATGGGATTAGGTGGGCAGCTAGATAGTCAATATCTTTTCCCAAAGGTAGGGGAGTCTAAAACTAGAGGGCATAGGTTTAAGGGGAGAGATACAAAAGTGTCCAGAGGGGCAATTTTTTAACTCAGAGGGTGGTGAGTGTCTGGAACAAGCTGCCAGACGCAGTAGTAGAGGCAGGTACAATTTTGTCTTTTAAAAAGCATTTAGACAGTTACATGGGTACGATGGGTATAGAGGGATATGGGCCAAATGTAGGCAATTGGGATTAGTTTAGGGGTTTTAAAAAAAAAGGGCGGCATGGACAAGTTGGGCCGAAGGGCCTGTTTCCATGCTGTAAACCTCTATGACTCTAGGGTCAGGGCCTTTCATGCATCGGTGCAGACTCGATGGGCTGAAGAGCCTCTCCTGCACTGTACCATTGTGCGTGTGGACATCTTCAGATTTTTTTTATTGGTCGCAGTGCTTACTCCCTCATGTTGATTAGTTTGAACTGTTTCACCTAAGTTCCCTTTTTAAGAGTTCTGATTTAATCACAACATCACCTTTTCTGTTTCTCTGTAATGTTTATTCCAGTGTTTCTATAACGCAGTGTGCTGACCGATTGTCCTGTGCCGTTCCCCTGTTGGAGTTTGATCCTGGAGACGCTCGCAATACGTTCGTGCTCGCAATACGTTCGTGCTCACTGGCCATTCACACCCCCTCCTCTTCCCAGCACACACTGGCCGTCCACTCCCCCTCGTCCCAGCACACACTGGCCATTCACACCCCCTCCTCCCAGCACACACTGGCCATTCACACCCCCTCCTCCCAGCACACACTGGCCGTTCACACCCCCTCCTCCCAGCGCACACTGGGCGTCCACTCCCCCTCGTCCCAGCATACACTGTCCATCCACTACCCCTCCTCCCAGCATACACTGGCCATTCACTCCCCGTCCTTCCAGCACACACTGGCCGTCCACCCCCCCCCCCCCCTGCTCCCAGCACACACTGGCCATTCACTCCCCATCCTCCCAGCAAACACTGGCCGTCCACTCTCCCCACCCCACCCCCCCTCCCTCCCCCCTCCCAGCACACAGCTTCCTCCAAGTCAGCTTTTCCACCATTGACTCAAATGTGTTATCTCCGGCCGCCCTATCTCGATAAGCTTCTCGTCAGCTGCTGCTGCTAAGTGATGATACGTCGCAGGGCAGCTCATGTCTGTCTTGGGAGGAAGTTGGCATTGGCATGCTGTTGTTATCTTGAAGGTTGTAAGGGAGTTGCTGAACCTGATAGTGGGAAAGGCAGTGTGCTAATGGCCTCTGGTTGGCTTTAATGTTTCTCAGTAGTGACGGACACTATTGTAAAGCAGGGTTTTGAAGCTTGAACTTCAGCGTGTTTGGGTTTGATGGCGTTTCTCCTTCAAATTGGTGGCAGCAAATGAATTCTTTGATCAATTCATCCGAATCATTGCTGCTCGTGCAGTTCTGCAATAAAATGAGGGTGACACATTATTTGCTACCAAATAGACCTGTTGGACTTTAACCTGGTGTTGTGAGACTTCTTACTAACATTCTCTCTGAGCAGTGCTTTATACAGGGGAAGACTGCAAGGTTGGATGAACAATAAAACAGAATGTAGTCACAGGTACAATTTTGATATTTTCCAGCCTGGCTGCGGTGTCTGTCGGGAAGGATGCAAAAACTCAGACTGTCTCTGGCACTGAGTCACAAGTCTAAGATAAGATCTTACCTGAGATTTCATAGCGAGGTCAAATCCCTTTTGAGAAGTCTCTTTTTCTTAATCGCTACCTATTTTGAGACGCAGGTTTCATACCAGACAAATTGATTTTGCAACCGTATCCCATTTTGAATCAAAGCAAAATCCTGCGGATACTGGAATCTGAAACAAAAACAGAAAATGCTGGAAAATCTCAGCGGGTCTGACAGCCTCTGTGGAGAGAGAACAGAGCCAATGTTTCCAGTCTGGATGATCGTTCGTCAGAGCTGATTACCAACTTTGAATCATGTCAGCTTGAAATCATACAGTGCAGAAGGAGGCCATTCAGCCCATCAAGTCCACACCGACAATAGTCCCACCGAGGCCTTACCCCCACTACCCCACACATTTACCCCACTAATCCATCTAGCCTACACATCCCAGGACACGAAGGAGCAATTTAGCATGGCCAATCCATCTAACCAACACATCTTTGGACTGTGGGAGGAAACTGGAGCACCCAGAGGAAACATGGGGAGAATGTGCAGACTTCGCACAGACAGTGACCTGAGCCAGGAATTGAACCCAAGTCCTTGGAGCTGTGAGGCAGCTGTGCCGCCCGATGGACAAAGACAAATTCTTTTTGCGACTGACATTTCTACACTTCTGGTGAGAATGGAGAGATGGCAGGCATGGGCAGCTAAAGTATCGATAAACTGCACGTTCTCAGAGTTTAAGATGTGAAGGGAAAGGTACGGATGGTGGAAATGGAATCAGACTGGAATCGAGAGCAAAAAGGCAAATACCGCAGAAGCTGGAAATCTGTAACAAAAACAGAGCACTCATGGTTTGCAGAGAGAGGAATTGGGTGAGTGGGCTGCATTGTACACCTCACCCATGGCTGGGAAAACAGCTGGGTCAACCTGTAAATTCAGGTGCTTGGCATTGATGGTGGTGACAGAGGTGTTGGCGGGGCACCCAGTTTTTAGATGTCCAGATTGCCAACAGCTTGTCCTGGTCCCCCCATGTCGACACTATAGTTAAGAAAGCTCACCAATGCCTCTACTTTCTTAGAAGACTAAGGAAATTTGGCATGTCCGCTACAACTCTCGCCAACTTTTACAGGTGCATCATAGAAAGCATTCTTTCTGGTTGTATCACAGCTTGGTATGGCTCCTGCTCTGCCCAAGACCGCAAGGAACTACAAAAGGTCGCGAATTTAGCCCAATCCATCACGCAAACCAGCCTCCCATCCATTGACTCTGTCTACACTTCCCGCTGCCTTGGAAAAGCAGCTATCATAATTAAGGACCCCACGCACCCCGGACATTCTCTCTTCCACCTTTTTCCGCCGGGAAAAAGATACAAAAGTCTGAGATCAGGTACCAACCGACTCAAGAACAGCTTTTTTCCTGCTGCCATCAGACCTTTGAATGGACCTACCTTGCATTAAGTTGATCTTTCTCTACACCCTGGCTATGACTATAACACTACATTCTGCACTCTCTCGTTTCCTTCTCTATGAACGGTATGCTTTGTCTGTATAGCGCGCAAGAAACAATACTTTTCACTGTATGGTAATAGATGTGACAAATCAATTGCAGCCATTAAATGAACAATTAATGTTCTGTTCAGGGCCTCCATTGTGCAGCTGCTGCTTTGATTTAATACGCAGAAGGAGAGTGATTAGCGTTCAATGTGCACCCCAGCTGGTGCAGCTCTACAAGGTGTAGGCTAATTGAATTGGGGAGAGGGCTATCACCAGGTCCTTGGCGGCAATTGGAGACCCCTCTCCATCATTTGTCATCGTCTCCCAAGCTCACCAGCCTGTCCAACATGGCCCTAGCTGTCTCCACCAGCCTGTCCAACATGGCCCTAGCTGTCTCCAGCAGCCTGTCCGACATGGCCCTAGCTGTCCCCAGCAGCCTGTCCGACATGGCCCTAGCTGTCCCCAGCAGCCTGTCCGACATGGCCCTAGCTGTCCCCAGCAGCCTGTCCGACATGGCCCTTGCTGTCTCCAGCAGCCTGTCCCACATGGCCCTAGCTGTCTCCAGCAGCCTGTCCCACATGGCCCTAGCTGTCCCCAGCAGCCTGTCCGACATGGCCCTTGCTGTCTCCAGCAGCCTGTCCCACATGGCCCTAGCTGTCTCCAGCACACCTGTTGGCCAGGCTCCAGCGAGATCTCAGCTACCTGAGTGTCTGGCTCCATTGGTGAATACCACCTCCTTGGTTTACCTGCTCCCGCAGGTTAATCAAGCCGCCAACCTCCAATTGGCCAGCAGTGCTAGGAGGCGGGGCTTCCTCCTTGAGATAGACTGAAGTTCCGCTTCACACAAGTGGATGAGCCCCCCCCAGCCCCGGCCAATCACCTTTCCTGTGAGGTACGGAGACCCACCCACCCTCCACCTCTACCCCCTTCAGTGTATAATCCAGCCCAATGTTTCAAGTCAGCGATCTATCATTACACAGAAACATAGTGGATAGGAGCAGGAGGAGGCCATTCGGCCCTTCGAGCCTGCTCCGCCATTCATCATGATCATGGCTGATCATCTAACTCAATAGCCTAATCCTGCTTTCTCCCCATAACCTTTGACCCCATTCGCTCCAAGTGCTATATCCAGCTGCCTCTTGAATACATTCAATGTTTTGGCATCGACTACTTCCTGTGGTAATAAATTCCACAGGCTCACCACTCTTTGGGTGAAGAAATGTCTCCTCACCTCCATCCTAAATGATTCCTCAGGTCCCCTGGTCCTGGACTCCCCCACCATCGGGAATATCCTTCCTGCATCTACCCTGTCTAGTCCTGTTAGAATTTTAAGTCTCTATGAGATCCCCCCTCATTCGCCCAAACTCCAGCGAAAACAATCCTAACCTAGTCAATCTCTCCCCGTACATCAGTCCCGCCATCCCCCAGGGATTAGGACTGGGAGATATTCCAGGTGAACGAAACAGGCATAGGAGAGGTGTGGAAAACACAGGACAAAAGTTTAAACAGTGAAGAGGAGATGGTTTTGAGGTTGTGACGTTAGCTTGAGACCACAGGGGTCCTGAGGGAAAAGTCAAAACAGCAAAGAGTGAATCAGAGAGTGGGGCGTGTGCAAGCGAGGTGGGCGACAGGGAAGGAATGAACAGTGTAGCCCAGAGACTGGCAGGAGGAGGAAGCTAGTGGATGCCAAGGGTGTGGACTACCCAGACTGGTACATGTTTCAGCAGAGTTGCCCTCACCCTCAGGAACAACCTGCCCCCCTCCTGCCCTTTTATCCGAGTCCCTGGAAAGCTGGAGGACCCATTCCACATCGCAAGCAATTCCTCCTTCGAGAAATCCGAGGAACTGCAGTGAAGATCCAAACTGGGAAAAGGTGTGCAAGTCCAAAGATGTGCGGGTTAGGTTGGTTGGCCATGCTAAATTGCTTCTCATTGGCCAAAGATGTGCAGGTTGGGTGAATTGGCCATGGTAAATAGTCCCTTTGTGTCCAAAGATGTGCAGGCTAGGTGGATTGACCATGCTAAATTGCCCAAAGATGTGCAAGTTAAGTTGATTGTCCATATTAAATGCTTGAGGTTACGGTGATGGATGGGGGGGGGGGGGGTAGAGAGCGCCTGTGTAAGATGCTGTTTCGGAGAATCGGTGCAGATTTGATGGGCTGAATGGCCTCTTTCTGCGCTGTGGGGATCATATGATCTTCAAGTCTCCAATTCCCTCCAGGAGCTAGGGACCACAATTTTCCTAACATTCTAGTTAATCTCTCAAATTCTAAATGCATATTCTCACGGCAAGCAATTGACGGAACAAATAAACTCATGTAAGAAGCTTTATTGTTGGCTTCTGTTAATCATTCTTCTTCTGACAAAACATTAACTTAAGTCTTGGGAGCGCACTCAGTTTCCATGGCTGGATATTTTAGGGCTAATTGTTTGTTCCGTTAGAGAAAAGTGGAAACAGTCAGAGTATTGCTACTTGATAGAAACTTATAAAATTCTAACAGGGTTGAACAGGACAGATTCAGAAAGAATGTTCTCGATGGCGGTGGAGTCCAGAACTAGGGGTCATAGTTTGAGGATAAGGGTAAACCTTTTAGGACTGAGGTGAGGAGAAATTTCTTCACCCAGAGGGTGGTGAATGTGTGGAATTCACTCCCACAGAAAGTAGTTGGGGCCAAAACGTTGTGTGATTTCAAGAAGAAATTAGATATCGCTCTTGGGGCTAAAGGGATGAAGAGATATGGGGGGATCAGGATATTGAATTAGGTGATCAGCCATGATCAAAATGAATGGCGGAGCAGGCTTGAAGGGCCGAATGGCCTCCTCCTGCTTCTAGTTTCTATAATGTAAACTCCTTCTCTAGATCCATTTCATAGTGTACGATAAATTCAAAACCCATCTAGACGTTGAAGGCTGATTTTTTTTTTCCTTGGAAGGAATGGACTAAAAGCAGGAAAATATTTAAATTAACCTCTGAACTGGACATTGAAAAGTAATTTTTATTCCGGCGAAGTATTTCCGAGCATTTTTTTTTTATTTGAAGGTTTTGTGTTCTGGTTCAATCCATCAAGAAAAGCAGATCAACTTCCTGTCAAAACTTTGTGAAGTTGCTTGTTAATTATCCACGCCTTGGAAGCACTTCAGAGGATGTTTACTCAACTCATACCTGGCCTGAGCGGGGATGTCGTATGAGGGAAGGTTGAAGAGTCTAGGCTTGTATCCACTGGAGTTTGGAAGAGTAAGAGGCGACTTGATTGAAACATATAAGACCCTGAGGGGCATTGACAGGGTGGAAGAATCGAGAACGAGGGTCGGTCGCTCATTTAAGACAGATTTTTTCACTTGGAGTTTTGAGTCTCTGGAACTCTCTCCCTCAAAAGGCAGCAGAAGGCGAGTCTTTGAATATTTTAAAGGCGGAGCTCGATGGATTTGTGATTAACAAGGGGGTGAAGGTTATCGGGGCGGTGCTGTTAGGTGGGGATGTGGGGTTGAAGTGATAATCGGGTCAGCCATGGTCTTATTGAATGGTGGAACAGGCTCAGAGGCCTGCTCCTGCTCCTGTACTTACAAAAAATTCAGTCCCTGTAAATCTATTTTCATTTATATGAACCTGTTGCAAGTGTATTTTTGATCATCTGTAAAGCTGCTTTATTAAAAGTGTTGCAAGCTTTGGGCAGTTTAATCAGCCCGCTGTTGGGTTCATTTTAAAAGTAGTTACAAGATAGTTTATCCTCCTTTATTGGTGACTTTTCTGGGGTTAATACGAAGCAACAATTGAACCTCTCTTTTCTAAATGGCTGTAAATTGGGAGAGGGGAGTGTGCAGAGGGACCTGGGTGTCCTTGTGCACCAGTCGCTGAAGGTAAGCATGCAGGTGCAGCAGGCGGTAAAGAAGGCAAATGGTATGTTGGTCTTCATTGCGAGAGGTTTCGAGTACAGGAGCAGGGATGTGTTGTTGCAATTATACAGGGCCTTGGTGAGGCCACACCTGGAATATTGTGTGCAGTTTTGGTCTCCTTTTCTGAGGAAGGATGTCCTTGCTCTCGAGGGAGTGCAGCGAAGGTTTACCAGGCTGACTCCGAGGATGGTGGGACTGATGTATGAGGAGAGATTGATTCAGTTAGGATTGTTTTCACTGGAGTTCAGACGAATGAGGGGGGATCTCATAGAGACTTATAAAATTCTAACAGGACTAGACAGGGTAGATGCAGGGAGGAAGTTCCCGATGGTGGGGGGAGTCCAGAACCAGGGGTCACAGTCTGAGGATTCAGGGTAGACCATTTAGGACAGAGATGAGACATTTCTTCACCCAAAGAGTGGTGAGCCTGTGGAATTCATTACCACAGGAAATAGTTGATGCCAAAACATTGAATGTATTCAAGAGGCGGCTGGATATAGCACTTGGGGCAAACAGGGTCAAAGGTTATGGGGAGAAAGCAGGATTAGCTATTGAGTTGGACGATCAGCCATGATGGTGATGAATGGTGGAGCAGGCTCGAAGGGCCGAATGGCCTCCTCCTATCCTCTATGTTTCTATGAAGCTATTTACCGGTGTCTTTAATGAGTTGCAATTTTGTTTGCTTCATCTTGGGGTATGATGTGAATCGGGGAATCGCTCGGAGCCTCTTGCAAAGTATTTGCTGACATTGGAGAGCGTTTTTGTGATGATTTCACAAGCGCGCTTACGGTAAGTTACCTCAGCAATGCATTTTCTTTTTGGATCATTGTGTTTTCGATAGTGAGCAGAAACTTTGCAAAAACCATACTGCGGAGATGTGTTTTCTTGCACACATGCTCTTACCCACCCCCCCCAACCCCCCCACACCCTCCGAGCAATAAATTCATTCATCTAGAATCTGGAACAGAGCGATGACAAAATCAAATCAAAGTTCAGATCTGACCAGTCACAAGATTGCAGCTTTTAAAGTCATGTTGTAACCGAGTAATCTGTTTTCATGGCGTGCCTATGGCAGAATGTCAAGGCAGTTTTTAAAAGGTCTGCTTGGTTCCTCTCGCCTTCCACACCACCCCCCCCCCGTCCTTCCCCCGTGTAGAGGGGCCTGTGGAATGTGTTTGGAAGACTTTTGGACCTTCAGATTCTTTCGACTTACTCAAGCCTTAGTCAGTTTTTTGCATTTCTTCACGATTACGGGCCTGGGAGAGCAATGGAATGAGGAGACCCAGCTGTGGATTTCACTAATCCTTAAATCATTTCCTCCGCCGATGCACTGCCAGCACTGAGGCTGAAGTGACGGTGCTGAATGGAGATTCCAGGCTGCTGCTGGCTGCATACCCTGATAAGTTAATCATTTATGAAGAAATGTTCCCAATTCGGGATAGAGACAGACCAGTTTGTGGCTGCCTCAGTGAGTGTGGGTACACGCTGTATTTGTGGGTGCCATCCCTAACGTCTAACTGGCCTCTCTCTGTCTGAGAGTCCTGGCCTCTGGACAACAAATAATCCATGGTTGACGTATCAGTAAAGTCACCACCAACGGCTGATAAAAACCCTGGTTTGTGTGTCTGCTACAACTTGGATTTTGAGGAATAATGACACTCGGAATAGAATCATAGAATCCCTACAGTGCAGAAGGAGACCATTCGGCCCATCGAGTCTGCACCAACCACAATCCCACCCAGGCCCTATCCCCATAACCCCATGCATTTACCCTAGCTAATCCCCCTGACAGTAAGGGGCAATTTAACATGGCCAATCCACCTAACCTGCACATCTTTGGACTGTGGGAGGAAGCTGGAGCACCGGGAGGAAACCCATGCAGACATGAGGCGAATGTGCAGACTCCACGCAGACAGTGACCGAAGCCGGGAATGCAACCCGGGTCCCTGGCACTGTGAGGCAGCAGTGCCAACCGCTGTGCCACTCCCGGTGTTTTAGAATTTCAAAGGTAGACTTTGCGAGCTGTTTAATCATTGAATCCCTACAGTGCAGTACAGGCCATTTGGCCCATTGAGTCTGCGCCAACTCTCTGACAGTGTGTCTTGTACAGACCCCCTCCCCTGCCCTATCCCTGTAACCCCACACACTTCCCATGGTTAATCCCTCCAGCCGACACATCTTGGGACACTAGAGGGCAATTTAGCACGGCCAACCTACCTAACCAGCATATCCTTTGGACTCTGGGAGGAAACCGGAGCACCCAGAGGAAACCCACGCAGACACGGGGAGAACATGCAGACTCCACACAGACAGTGACCCAAGCCAGGAATCGAACCTGGATCCCTGGAGCAGTGGAACTCCTGAGTTAAGATGCGACATATTATATCCTGGGACTGACTTG
Source organism: Mustelus asterias (assembly GCF_964213995.1). Classification (NCBI taxonomy): domain Eukaryota; kingdom Metazoa; phylum Chordata; class Chondrichthyes; order Carcharhiniformes; family Triakidae; genus Mustelus; species Mustelus asterias. Next base: position 49,059 of record NW_027591491.1, on the reverse strand, counting down.
CTGTTGCTGTTGAAAGCTCGGCGAAGGGCAATGAGAAGATTTTCTGGTCATTCATTCCAAGAGGAAATAAATGAGTTGTCGAGCACGCTGTAGAGAAAAGAACGGTTTGCATTTATATAGCACCTTTCACAGTCACTGGACATCTCGAAGTGCTTTACATCCAGTGAGGAGATTTTAGAGTGTAATCATTGTCGTAACTTCGAAAGCCGTGTGTGTGCGTGTTCAGTGAAAAGTATTGTTTCTTGCGTACAATACAGACAAAGCATACCGTTCATAGAGAAGGAAAGGAGAGAGTGCAGAATGTAGTGTTATAATCATAGCTAGGGTGTAGAGAAAGATCAGCTTAATATACGGTAGGTCCATTCAGAATACTCATGGATGTATCGAGGTCTGGGTTATGTAATGCATCATATCGTTCTCCGCAATGTGGGCATATTGTACCCTGCCTGCTTTCCTTAAAGATCTCCCGCTTTCAGGGCTGCCTCCTGCGGTTAGCTAGAAGCGGCCAGCTAATAGGAGTTTGTAAATGGCCGATTACTAATTCAGAGCAAAGTCAGCAGAATAATTTTGATTTCCAACCCTTTTTAATGTGTTTATCAGGTGCACCCCTTTCCTGTTGCTGTTGTAAACAGTTAGCCAAACAGCCCCAAGTATCACGGATGTTGTGGCAGTTGTATCTTGGATTGAGGTTTCCGTTGTTAGAAGTTCTGACATGTTGCTGTTCAGTTGCCTTCTGTGAGATGAACTATTTAGTGCGATTAATGCTTCCTTGGTGTTTTCCTGCCTTAGTCACTGCCTCAGACACCAGCGACACACACGGGTCTCTCTATCTGCTGTTTGAGGAGAGAATGGTTACTTTGATCTTTGAAGCATGATCACTGGGTAACGTTACAGGAGCTTCACACACACCGAGTGTCTAATTAAGGTATTCAAAAACTGACATGGGTTGAATACCTGCTTACAACAAACTCCTTTAGTACGGCTGGGTGCAGAGCAACAAGTCTAATTTGCCGTTGCCTCCTGGTATTGCCTCAGGAGTGGCGGTGTGTATCGCTGTGATACCATCATGCTGCCCACCGCCCTGGCCCCTCCGCGCGGCTCACCGCCCTGGCCCCTCCGCGCGGCTCACCGCCCTGGCCCCTCCGCGCGGCTCACCGCCCTGGCCCCTCCGCGCGGCTCACCGCCCTGGCCCCTCCGCGCGGCTCACCGCCCTGGCCCCTCCGCGCGGCTCACCGCCCTGGCCCCTCCGCGCTGCTCACCGCCCTGGCCCCTCCGCACGGCTCACCGCCCTGGCCCCTCCGCGCGGCTCACCGCCCTGGCCCCTCCGCGCGGCTCACCGCCCTGGCCCCTCCGCGCGGCTCACCGCCCTGGCCCCTCCGCGCGGCTCACCGCCCTGGCCCCTCCGCGCGGCTCACCGCCCTGGCCCCTCCGCGCGGCTCACCGCCCTGGCCCCTCCGCGCGGCTCACCGCCCTGGCCCCTCCGCGCGGCTCACCCGTGCCCTTGCCAGCTGCGTGTTGAATTGTGAGGCGTTCCATGATCTGTTCTGGGCAACCACAGTTGCCTCAGGAGGGTTTTTAATTTTCTGTTTGTGATCCGCCGTGGTTTGGTTTGGGGAGATCCATGAGCATTGTGGGAGGTCGGAACCAGGGACACTCTATATCAGGTCTTCCCCGAGGTGTGTGTGATGCGCGTCTGGTAAATAGACAAAGCTGATGTTGCCAGAAACAGAAGGCTTTTATTCACTAAAAAAGGAACGATGTGGAACAGACAATACTGAGCATGTGGACCTCCCGACTGAAGGCCGGAGGGGGAGGGCTGCAGTCTTTATACCCTGAGGGCGGAGCCTCCAGTTAAGGGTGCAACCGAATTAAAGGTGTCAGGGAGTGTCTCATATACGAACAGTAGTGGCAACAATATATACAGCTCAACCGTGCCAAAGGCACGACAGTGGTTTACCACAGGCTGTTCACATGAGGACCGTTCAGTTTTCATTCTGAGCATCTTTACTGTCTCTAGATCATCGTTCTGTACTTGTAGCTTTTAAGTGAAAGGATTGCTGCACATTCTTTGCTTCTTTCTTGGCTGTGATAGTGATGTTTGGTTCTGATCTGGAAGATTGAGAGTGAATCATTACTCCTGGACTCTCTGACACAGGGAAATCGAGCTAAGGAATCTGGAATGTAGGTTGACACTTCAATGCAGTCCTGAGGGAGCGCCATATTGATAGAAGCGACATGTGGCCAGGGGTGGGGGGAGTGATTTGACTTATTATTGTCACATGTATTGGGATACAGTGAAAAGTATTGTTTCTTGCGCGCTCTGTAGACAAAGCATACCATTCATAGAGAAGGAAAGGAGATGCGGCAGAATGTAGTGTTACAGTCATAGCTAGGGTGTAGAGAAAGATCAACTTAATGCGAGGTAGGTCCATTCAAAAATCTGATGGCAGCAGGGAAGAAGCTGTTCTTGAGTCGGTTGGTACGTGACCTCAGACTTTTGTGTCTTTTTCCCATTGAAAGAAGGTGGAAGAGAGAATGTCCGGGGTGCGTGGGGGTCCTTGATTATGCTGGCTGCTTTGCCGAGGCAGTGAGAAGTGTAGACAGAGTCAATGGATGGGAGGCTGGTTTGCGTGGTTCACAACCCTTTGTAGTTTCTTGGAGGGGACATGACCAGCACATTTTAACATTGGCTGAATGAAGCAAATGGCCGTCTTATCCTTGAGGTGTGTGGGGGGGGCGGATTTTAATTCATTTGTTTTTGGCTGGCCGGTGTTTATTGATGTGGAGATGCCGGCGTTGGACTGGGGTCTGTTTGTGAACAGAATTCCCACTCACCTGAAGAAGGGGCTTAGAGCCTCGAAAGCTTGTGTGGCTTTTGCTACCAAATAAACCTGTTGGACTTTAACCTGGTGTTGTTAAACTTCTTACAGTGTTTATTGCCCATCCCTAGTTGCCCTTGGGAAGGTGGTAGCGAAGTTGCCTTTTTGACAGCCGAGTGGCTTGCTAAGCGATTTCAGAGGGTAGTTGAGAGTCAACCACATTGCTGTGGCTCTGGAGTAGGCCAGGCCAGGAAAGGGCAGCAGATTTCCTTCCCTGAAGGACATTAGATGGGTTTTTCCGACAATGATTTCATGGCCATCAGTAGATTCTTAATTCCAGATTTTTTTTTATTGAATTCAAATTCCATCATCTGCCGTGGCGGGATTCGAACCCGGGTCCCTAGAACATTAGCTCAGTTTCTGGATTAATGGCCTCGTGATAATACCACCAGGCCATCGCCTCCCCAGCGATGTTTGTAGGTTGGACTAGTTTTAATGGGTGGAGCATTCTGTATACACTGAGAACGGCCTTTCGACAGTGTTTGCATTGAGTCATGTTAGTCGAATTATAGAGTCACATTTTCTTTTGATAACTGTTGAGCTACAAGACTTGTGTCAGTTTCTGAAGGAATACTTTCTTTTTGAGCTGTGGAGGGGAGCTGTTGGCCCTGATCCTGGATTCTTACTGTGCCAGTGTTGCTGCAGCCCCCACACTTCAGGATATGAATATGGCATGAGGGAATTGTAGGTCTCTGCAAAGGCAGGCTGAACCTTCAGTGACTCATCGCATCAATCTGATGCATTTCTGAAGAAAGGTTGAATCATGAGCTGAAAATGCTCTGGTCAAAGCTCCAGGATTTGGAGCAGATCGGAGTGAAAGGTGCTAGTGTGGGATGTGATTGTGAGAGGTGATGTGACACTGTGCTGAAAGCATAGTGTTCTTGCCGTGATGCTTCAAGGTTCAAAATGATCCGTGATGAGCGGTAAGTGCCCAGTCATAAAGTTTTATTGAAGGCTTGGCCCTATTGTGCTGTCTGTCTGTGTTGATTCGCCCTGGGATCTTCCACAGGTGTGAGGGCAAATTCCATGAGATTTCATTTTAGAGATTGATGAGTGATTGAGTCTGTGTCTCCTGTGTTGTGTGTGCGCGGTGTCTCCTGTGTTGTGTGTGCGCGGTGTCTCCTGTGTTGTGTGTGCGCGGTGTCTCCTGTGTTGTGTGTGCCCGGTGTCTCCTGTGTTGTGTGTGCGCGGTGTCTCCTGTGTTGTGTGTGCGCGGTGTCTCCTGTGTTGTGTGTGCGCGGTGTCTCCTGTGTTGTGTGTGCGCGGTGTCTCCTGTGTTGTGTGTGCGCGGTGTCTCCTGTGTTGTGTGTGCGCGGTGTCTCCTGTGTTGTGTGTGCGCGGTGTCTCCTGTGTTGTGTGTGCGCGGTGTCTCCTGTGTTGTGTGTGCGCGGTGTCTCCTGTGTTGTGTGTGCGCGGTGTCTCCTGTGTTGTGTGTGCGCGGTGTCTCCTGTGTTGTGTGTGCGCGGTGTCTCCTGTGTTGTGTGTGCCCGGTGTCTCCTGTGTTGTGTGTGTGCGCTGTGTCTCTGTGTTGTGTGTGCGTGGTGTCTCCGTGTTGTGTGTGTGCGCGGTGTCTCTGTGTTGTGTGTGTGTGCGCGGTGTCTCTGTGTTGTGTGTGTGCGCGGTGTCTCTGTGTTGTGTGTGTGCGCGGTGTCTCTGTGTTGTGTGTGCGCGCGGTGTCTCTGTGTTGTGTGTGCGCGCGGTGTCTCTGTGTTGTGTGTGCGCGCGGTGTCTCTGTGTTGTGTGTGTGCGCGGTGTCTCTGTGTTGTGTGTGTGTGCGCGGTGTCTCTGTGTTGTGTGTGCGCGGTGTCTCTGTGTGTGTGTGTGGCTAGGGGGAAGCAGTTCAATAATTAAGAGTCTGGAAGTGTGAGCTGTGCCATGCTGAGGAATAAAACTACTTTTCCTGCTCTTCCTGAGCACAGTGGCTTTGTATATAGTCTGAGAGATCTTTCAGTTGGAGACTGGGTGAAATGATGTATGTTCTGGCTCAGCTGCATGTACAGAAATGAAGACAATTTTGTCAACATTCTGTCGAATCCTGTTACACGAGCTCACTATATACACAGTGCTTGGAAGGATGTGTAATTATTGTGCAGCAGTGTGCTTGCTGCAAATTACAGATGAATTTAGCATGGGCACAGACCATGGAGCTCCAGCGAAATTAAACCCTTGCTGCTTGAAGTGTCCCTCATGCCCTCCCCTCCTGCTGCTACCCTCCCCAGGTTCAGGAAGCTCACACAGCGACTAGACAAGGCAGGAAGATGGCAAAGCCAGTTCCCCGCGGCCTTGTGAATTTAACTCGCCTCAGCCTCGGTCTGTTGACGTGCCACATCTGAATCCCTACTCCTCCGGAGTTAGCGAGAGGAAAATGCTCCAGTGTTCTCGCTGCGGTCCCCTGATCTGAGCTGTGAACCTGAACAGGGTGTGAACGTGGTTGTGTTTGGCCGGGAGCCTCGGCTGGGGGAGGGGTGTAAGCTCCAGCAGCAAGGTTTATTCATGAAAAAGCAGTGATTAGCAACACGCTGGAGGGGTGGCCTGTACCGGCGGACTGAAACCCCGGCAAGGCTGCAACACCAGCAGAGCACTTCGAGAAGAGAAAAGAAAATGATTGGGGACCAATGTGTGTGAAAAAGGGTAATCAGGAATGTCAATGTTTGAGTTTCTGCTGCTAGGCGCTTGACAAATGATTGGTTAGTGTGTGTTTTTGTTCAGTGTACATAGTGCACAACTTCCTAATACTTCCTCTGAAAAACTAGATAAAACATTAAGACATTCGAGGGCCAGCAGGATAGGAGAAAATCCAAATGAATGACCTTCGAAGCGTACCCTCCTCATTTGTTCATTTCCCTTTCCCTTCCGGCTCTCCGTCCAGTCCACCCCTTTGTAAAATCCAAACCCATGCCACACTCAGTGGCTGTAGCCAGATTCTCCGCACTCTCTCCACCCCCACTCCCTCCTCGGTCAGGGTTCAAATGCACATTTTGCTGCAGTCATTCATACATCATTCAGTGAATGTTCTCTTTGAGCTCCACTCATCTCTACACAGTGCTGCACTTCCTGCCTTGTATACGCACAAAGCTACACATCGATGTGACACTGTGCTTATGTTACCTGAGAGAATCGTGTAGGTATCATCATCCGGAACATTTTTGATGCAAGGGTTTGAGGTTACCAGAACTACCTTTGAAAGATTTGATATCTTATTGTCGCATGTATTGTTTCTTGCTATACAGACAAAGCATACCGTTCATAGAGAAGGAAAGGAGAGGGTGCAGAATGTAGTGTTACAGTCATAGCTAGGGTGTAGAGAAAGATCAACTTAATATAAGGTAGGTCCATCCAAAAGTCTGATGGCAGCAGGGAAGAAGCTGTTCTTGAGTCGGTTGACACGTGACCTCAGACTTTTGTATCTTTTTCCCGATGGAAGAAGGTGGAAGAGAGAATGTCCGGGGTGCGTGGGGTTCTTGATTATGTTGGCTGCTTTGCCGAGACAGTGGGAAGTGTAGACAGAGTCAATGGATGGGAGGCTGGTTTGCGTGATGGATCGGGCTACATTCACAACCTTTTGTAGTCTTTTGCAGTGTTGGGCAGAGCAGGAGCCATACCAAGCTGTGATACAACCAGAAAGAATGCTTTCTATGATGCATCTATAAAAGTTGGTGACAAGTCGTAGCAGAAATTCCAAATTTCTTTAGTCTGAGAAAGTAGAGGCGTTGAGAGCCAACAAACTCCGATGTCTACAACCTTGTCCATCACTGGCTGTCGAAATAGTCTTTGGGCAGATGTACATGTCTCAGAAGCACCAGTACTAATTAATGTCCTCAATCTCGCTGCTTCAATTGAAGGAGTCATCCAGATCGGGGCAAGTAGCAACCTGCTTCCGAACCTGACTATTCCGAGTGAGTCGAACTTGGAGCAGAATCAACTCACTGCCGCTCGCCAGCTTTCATTTTTGCTTTTGTTCCAAAGCACAGCTCAGAATTGAACAGTTTAGTTTGAGAAATGTTGTGTGGTTAAACCACAGGTTGGGATGTTTTGCTGTGGAAATGTGTACTGACCAGACATTGTTCAAAGCAAATTACTGCGGATGCTGCAATCTGAAACACAAATGCTGGAGAATCTCAGCAGGTCTGACAGCCTCTGTGGAGAGAGAAATAGAAACAACGTTTCCAGTCTGGAGCTCCGACGAAGGGTCCCAACGTTGGTTCTATTCTCTCAGAAGACTAAGGAAATTTGGCATGTCCGCTACGACTCTCTCCAACTTTTACAGATGCACCATAGAAAGCATTCTTTCTGGTTGGTATGGCTCCTACTCTGTCCAAGACTGCAAGAAACTATAAAGGGGCGTGAACATAGCCCAGTCCATCACACAAACCAGCCTCCCATCCATTGACTCTGTCTACACTTCCCGCTGCCTTGGCAAAGCAGCCAGCATAATCAAGGAACCCATGCATCCTGGATGTTCTCTCTTCCACCTTCTCTCTCCACAGATGCTGTCAGACCCGCTGAGATTTTCCAGCATTTTCTGTTTTAATGCCAATTGTTCAGCTTTTTTGAGGTTTGATTCTGGTGAAGAATTATTGGTGAAAATGAATTATTGGTAAAATTGTAAATGGAAGAGTATTTTCTATAATTGTACATTAAGAAGAATTGGTGTGTGGCTGAGGGAAACAAAGGAGTTTAATGATTTCGATATCTGGAAAATTGTGGATTTGAAAAACATTTTGTTCGCTGGAAGGCTTGCTGCTTTTATTTTAGTGGCTGGGAATATAGATCTGATGTGGAGATGCCGGCGTTGGACTGGGGTGAACATGGTAAGAAGTCTCACAACACCAGGTTAAAGTCCAACAGGTTTATTTGGTAGCAAATACCATAAGCTTTCGGAACACTCCGAAAGCTTATGGTATTTGCTACCAAATAAACCTGTTGGACTTTAACCTGGTGTTGTGAGACTTCTTACAATATAGATCTGGCCAGCATTTGTTGTATGGTATGGTTAGCCTGTGTATTTAATGAGTTGTGTCTCCTCAGTCTAGTGGGCGGTTGGACTTTGAGAAAAGGCCTCACTCTGGTTCTGTTGGGCACAAACTCCAATCTTTTTTTGTGATCCTGCTTTATGTCAAACTTGGGAAGGAAGGAAGGAAGCTGAGAGATTGAAGGCTTTAAAAATTAATTAGAGTCACCAAGTTTTGATCTGGGATTAAGGAAAGCTGCTTTGATTCATGCCAGTTACATAGTGGCAGAAATTTGATGGAATATGCCTCTGGGTGGTTTATTTGCTATTTTATTGTGTGGTACTGTATTTATCCGTGTGGGTGTGGGAGGAATTGTCATTGTCTTCTCTGAAGAGCGGTCTTGTTTCTGATTTGTCAAAAATCAAACGTGCATATTTATGCAAAATGTCAAATTTCTGCGACCCAAAGTTTTGGGGTCAAAGCTACAGGGTCAACTTGTACATAGGTCACGTTTTCAAGGGGTTGACAGCCGTGCAAGTCCACTCAGGAATGGCCAATGGAAAAAGTAAAAACCAGCAACACTACAGAATTCATGCTAATTGTAACATTACAAAATATATCTTCTCTAATACAGTATAAAAGTGTAACAAATTAACTACAACACATCACGTTCCCTTGCATTAAGTTGCTCTTTCTCTACACCCTAGCTATGACTGTAACACTACATTCTGCACTCTCTCTCCTTTCCTTCTCTATGAATGGTATGCTTTGTCTGTATAGTTATGCTTTGTCTGTATAATGCGCAAAAAACAATACTTTTCACTGGATCCCAATGCATGTGAAAAATCAACGTTCAAATCCTTTGAAATCGCTGATGACCCTTTCCACCCTTCCTCTCAGTCTGCATCACCAAGTCAACCCTCATCATCATCATTGGTAATAACTTCTGCATCTTCATTCCACAAGTCATCGTGGAAACCTGCTTTCTTGTGATCTTTCTGAAAATGAGGCCCTTTGATTAATTACGCCGTTTTGTGTGCTTTGCTTATGTATGTGAGTTCTTGATTTGATTTATTATTGTCACATATTAACATAGTGAAAAATATTGTTTCTTGTGCACTATGCAGACAAAGCATACCGTTCATAGAGAAGGAAAGGAGAGAGTGCAGAATGTAGTGTTACAGTCATAGCTCGGGTGTAGTGAAAGATTAACTTAATGCGAGGTGTAGACCCCACTGAGTTTGCCTCCACCACCACTGACGGCAGCCGATTCTACTCGCCCACTACCCTCTGTGTGAAAAACTTCCCCCTAACATTTCCCCTGTACCTACACCCCAGCACCTTAAACCTGTGTCCTCTCGTAGCAGCCATTTCCACCCTGGGAAAAAGCCTCCGAGAGTCCACCCGATCTATGCCTCTCAACATCTTATATACCTCTATTAGGTCTCCCCTCATCCTACGTCTCTCCAAGGAGAAAAGACCAAGCTCCCTCAGCCTATCCTCATAAGGCATGCCACTCAATCCAGGCAACATCCTTGTAAATCTCCTCTGCACCCTTTCAATCTTTTCCACATCCTTCCTATAATGAGGCGACCAGAACTGAGCACAGTACTCCAAGTGGGGTCTGACGAGGGTCTTATAAAGCTGCATCATTATCCCCGGACTCCTAAACTCAATCCCTCGATTGATAAAGGCCAGCACACCATACGTCTTCTTAACCACCTCCTCCACCTGCGGGGCCGATTTTAGAGTCCTATGGACCCGGACCCCAAGGTCCTTCTGATCCTCTACAGTACTAAGAGTCATTTTAAGAAATGTATTTGGGTCATGTTTCTTGTGCAGCATCTGTTTTAGCAGTTTTGTTTTTTTATCGGTGCCGTTTTGTCAGGATCCGGCAGCCCTGTTGTTACTGCAACAGCATAATTGATATTAATTGCTACAATGTTTGTTTTAATCTGGATTAATGCAGGGTTGTTGTTTTAGTGTTTCCACCTGGGGTTTTTCAGAGTGGGGCTTGATTAGGTTCATTGACAAGTAATGTCATGTGACTGGGAGGAGCTAGGTTCACAGAGAGAAGCAAGATTCAGTTGCTGTTTTGGGAACTGTAGAGAGAAGAAATAGCTCCGAGTCTCTAGATTTGGAGGCTGGGATCTGCCAGAAGATAGGTCCCTTTCTCCAAAATTCTGCCGTTTGAAGGTAGATTTTTCTCTGGAAACTGTTGGATTGGAGTCTGAAGGCAGGTGTCTTTCTGTATCTGTCCAGAGAGGCTGAAAGGCTGGAAATCTAACCCATCTTTTTTTGGTGCTAATTGGTTCTGAAGGATTCATATCTACAGGAATAGTGCTCAAATTGGAACAATAGAGATAGCTAGCTGTTAAGAATTATACATGTTTAAGTATTTCAGTAGTTAAAAGTTATGCTAATTCTTTTTGTATTTTAACTGTGTTCTTAAATAAAGTTTGTTTTAATAAAGTACCCTATTGGGTCAATCGAATCCCACCTGGAGCAAAACAGCTTATGATCACCCTAATGCAAAAATCAAATAAGGTTGGGGGTCTAGTCTAACTTCATAAAATACCTTGGAGTTTCTGGCCTGGTCCCTAACAGATATTACCACTTCACCAGAGTGTTCCCCACTCCTGCTTCCTTGGGCTTGTACTGTGCGGGTGGCGCAGTGGTTAACACTGATGCCCCACACCGCTAGGAACCCAGGTCACTGACTCCTGGTGCACCGATTTCCTCCCACAGTCCGAAAAACATGCTGATTCGGTGCATTGGCCATGGTAAATTCTCCTTCAGTGTACCTGAACAGGCACTGAAATGTGGCGACTTGGGGATTTTCACAGTAACTTCATTGCAGTGTTAGGGTAAGCCTACTTGTGACACTATTAAATAAACTGTTAAGCAGTACGTCGCAAGATGATGGATACAGGGGAATGTGAAGCATTAGGACATTGGTGTTCAGTTGGTGAAGGCGGTGGATATCTACACCACAGTGCCCAGAAATGTCACAGGCTTTTAATGCCTGGACTTCGCTGCATGGATGAATCACAAATCAAGGCCATTGTAGGGGAGTTGCTGCTTGGTTCGTTGTACACGGGTCTAGAGGTTAACAAACCACGATACGTATTTGCCCAGGTTTCCACCAGTCATGTAGGTGTCACATGATGAGACCTAATTCTAAAACCCCGCACCCTCCCAATGCTGGGTTCATACGCAAACGGTTGTGCGGAAGGAATTAAAGCAGGAATAGGCTTCAGGAACCAGACGTTAGTGAGTAATCCGCCAATCTGGGGGAGCGCAGAGAACCTTTCAGGAAGTAGGAAAGAGGCCAGAAAAGACAGTTTAATTAGCAGAATGAACCACTGAGATTCCATTGCAGAATAATAATTATTGAAGGAAGAGGAAACCACCAGCAAACCTGAAAGTGGCTCAATGTGCTGGAGAACATTCTAGAACGTTGATGGTATTTACCGGGATTACCCACTCTCTCACATGCACACCACAAATTTCTCCAGCTGTGGGTATGGGTCAGTGGTCCCTCTTGTCCAGAGGTGAGAGAAATAGGAATGGAATCTTAACAAAAGGATGAAAGGAGCTGAGCAGTTGGTGAAATAGTGAAAGGAGTTGGTTTTTAAATGATTATGAAAAGTGAAGGATAGAGTGTGGAGGAAACAGAGATTTTAGATGGGTTAGATTAAGCAGTGTGGGAGGAGACTCAGCTGGAGATCAAACAGCAACATCGAACTATCCGGCTGAGTGGTCTGTTCCTGTTCTGTAAATTCCTTTGTTCACACAACAGTAAAGATTTATATTAAAAGGCGTTTCCTCCTCTTCACACTCCTGCCTATTGCAAATCATTTGACATGTCTTCAGTTTATGCATATTAACATATTTTCTATTTTTAGATATTCGATGACACATCAACAAAGTACTGAAAAAATGTCTTGAATCTGTGGCATTTAATTTTTACAATTTGATTTATTATTGTCACATGTAATTAGTATACAGTGAAAGTAGTATTTCTTGCGCACTATACAGACAGCATACCATTCATAGAGAAGAAGGAAAGGAGTGCAGAATGTAGTGTTACAGTCATAGCTAGGGTGTAGAGAAAGATCAGCTTAATGCGAGGTAGATCCATTCAAAAGTCTGACAGCAGCAGGGAAGAAGCTGTGCTTGAGTCGGTCGGTACGTGACCTCAGACTTTTGTGTCTTTTTCCCGACAAAAGAAGGTGGAAGAGAGAATGTCCGGGGTGTGTGGGGGGCCTTGATTATGCTGGCTGCTTTTCCAAGGCAGTAGCAAAGAGATCAATTAGGTAATTAGATCAATTTAAAAATTCTCAAAGTTTTACCATTTTGTGGATCCAAATGGTTTGATTCGGTTTTGAGCTTAACTCGAGTGGAGTGGGATTTGGATTTGCGTAGATTATCTAACTGGAGAGATGTTGGAAGAGGGTTGGGTGACACTTTAAGAGGAAGCCGTGTTTCCTCGTGTAGTTTGCCTTTCTCTGAGTACACGGCCTAGCCAGTGATCAGCTGGAAGCTCAAGAATGTCACTTGAGGCTTCCAATAAACCCCCTGAAGGTAGAGTGTGAGGCTGGTGTGTACGTTCTGTGGGGAGGGTGTTCCCGATGGTGTTGTGAAATTATAAACATTGACACAAAATCTATTTTGGCATCAATTGTGGTCAGTTTGATACCTCGGACAGTCTAGTGTCACTCCATGTCAGAGATTTTTCTGAAACGCAGTCAGTCCTCATGCTTACGTTGAATGAGAAATGATAGTCACTGGAGAAAGGCTGTAATGAAGTGAAAATTCACACGTGATTGTGAGGAGTTGGATTGGAAGAAGAATTGAATGCATTTTGAAGAACATTACCAATGAACTATTATTTTTTAAACATTATGCTTCTACCTTTTTACTGTTTCCCTGTTCAGCTGCTGCTGATTTGTTTGTGTAGAGTTTGAGGTTGGTGCATGGGTCCATGTGTTAAGGTGCCACATTAACTAGGAATAGACACATTCCCTGTCGACTGTGTCCGTGAATCCCTGAGAAAAACATTCTTTTTAAAGGGATGGCGAAGTTTATTTTGTGACCATTTCTTTGTGTATTCTTTCGGTTTACTACACACACACACCCCTGCTCCCCACCCCAAAGCAAATAACACTTATTAAACTCGGTGTAAAAACATTAAATTAGGATCCAAAAAATGTTTCAAATACCCAAGTTCTCAAGTATAAGACGTGCTGGTTAGGGTGCATTGACCCGAACAGGCGCCGGAGTGTGGCGACTAGGGCAATTTCACAGTAACTTCATTGCAGTGTTAATGTAAGCCTACTTGTGACTAATAAATAAACTTTTAACTTTAACGTATAAAAGTTTAAAGTTTATTGGTGGCACAAGTAGGCTTAGATTCACACTGCAATGAAGTTACTGTGAAAATCCCCTAGGCGCCACACTCCGGCGCCTGTTCGGGTACACTGAGGGAGAATTTAGCACAACCAATGCACCCTAACCAGCAGCCTTTCAGACTGTGGGAGCACCCGGAGGAAACCCACGCAGACACTGGGAGAACGTGCAGATTCCACACAAACAGTGACCCAAGCCGGGAATCGAACCCGGGTCCCTGGCGCTGTGAGGCAGTAGTGCTAACCACCGTGCCACCCTTTGGTCCTTTGAATGATCCTTGTAGATGTGGAATGGTGATATGATTTGTAAAGGGGGGTGCTCCGGATTAAACCAAGTCTGGAATATTGTTACACCATTATCTCATGTTTGCCAGACATTCCTTGGGGGTTTTCATTTGTCTTTGGATGAGATGCCATTGGCTGTTCAGGATGTAAAAGTTTTGTTTTGTCTTCCTGTGATAAGGCTGAAGCTTTGTAATTGTTTTGAAGTTGTTGGAAGTGGTGTTGCTTTCTTGTGTTACACTCTGTCCTCTTCTGGTTTTCATGAATGAATCACCGCCCCCATTCATGCGTCTATACTTTGGAGTACAGTATTAATACATTTAAACTCTCTTTTTTAAATGATCAGTCGTGCTGTGTTTAGATTTACAAGTACTGCATCTCAGGGCCATTCACTGTTGCCCTAGAGTCGGCATATTTAATTTATTCTACAATTCTTGTCAGAATGTTGGACTGTAAACTTTTGGTATAAGGCAGGGTGAGTCCAGAACTAGGGGTCATAGCTTGAGGATAAGGGGTAAACCTTTTAGAACTGAGGTGAGGAGAAATTTCTTCACCCAGAGGGTGGTGAATGTGTGGAATTCACTCCCACTGAATGGCACAGTGGTTAGCACTGCTGCCTCTCAGTGCAGGGACCGGGGTTCAATTCCAGCCTTGGCTCACTGTCTGTGTGGAGTTTTCACGTTCTCCTCTCTGGCGACTAGGGGATTTTCACAGTGACTTCATTGCAGTGTTAATGTAAGCCTACTTGTGATTAATAAATAAACTTAAACGTCTGATTTCAAGAAGAAATTAGATATAGCTCTTGGGGCTAAAGGGATCAAGGGATATGGGGGGAAGGGGGGATTAGGATATTGAATTTGATGATCGGCCATGATCGTGATGAATGGCGGTGCAGGCTCGAAGGGCCGAATGGCCTCCTCCTGTTTCTAGTTTCTATGTTTCTAAAATAGCCCAATATTCGATGCACATGTTAATTTGGTCTGAAAGTTGTCTTTGCACGGACTGTGCTAATTAGTGATCGTCCGTACAACAGCTTCAGGCCAGGAGCCAGTCATTTTCAACCATCAATATCATCTGATTCCCTCTGCACTGTCCAACAAAACACCTTATTGCAGTAAAACAACTGAAAATGTTTAAAGTTAGTTTATTTATTAGTCACAAGTAGGCTTAGATTAACACTGCAATGAAGTTACTGTGAAAATCCCCGAGTGTGTCGTGTCTGAAGCCGGGGCATCGTGTACGTTTCGTTAATTTAAACTTTGGCACTTCATGGAATTTCTCAAGTTTAAAGCAGTAATTGTGTGAATATTGAGCTAATAAAATGCAGCACAGTTGAAGAAATGCTAAAATAGTGGCAGCAACAACGGGTTAAATTAACTGTTGGAAAGCGAACCTTGTGTAAAACATGAAGTTTATCCGGTCAAAAGTGTTTATTGTGATGCATGTTAACCGTTTCCAATAGCTAGGTGGATTCTGGATAAGAATGGGGTGAAAGGTTATCGGGGGATGGGCAGGAATGTGGGTTTGAGATTACAGTCAGATCAGCCACGATCTTACTGAATGGTGGAGCAGACTCGAGGGGCTGAATGGCGGCCTCCACCTCATTCGGATGTTTGTGTACTCATTTCTATAACTGTTACTGAAACTTCATAATGAAATAAAAGTCCCTAATTACAGAAACGAGGTTTGTGACATTGCGAACTGATGTGGAGACTGGTTTGCAGTAACGGAACCAGGTTGTATCTCCTGTGCGGTGTGGGTTTGATATTAACCAGGCTGTGTTGATCTTTACATAATTGTGCCAAGAATCCTTTTCTCTTGCATTTTGGGGATAGTAAACGGCCTGAATCCAAGTCAGTCCCAATTTGTCTCCATTTAGGACGGCACGGTGGCACAGTGGTTAGCACTGCTGTCCCCCAGTGCCAGGGACAGGGACCCGGGTTCAATTCCTGGCTTGGGTCACTGTCTGTGTGGGGTCTGCGCGTTCTCCCCGTGTCTGCGTGGGTTTCCTCCGGGAGCTCTGGTTTCCTCCATAGTCTGAAAGACGTGCTGGATAGGTGGATTGGCCGTGCTAAATTCTCCCTCAGTGTACCCAAACAGGCGCCGGAGTGTGGCGACTAGGGGATTTTCACAGTAACTTCACTGGTGTTAATGTAAGCCTACTAATAAATAAACTTTAAATTTTAAAAAACTTTTGGTTCCTAGATCAGATTTTCATCTGTGAACTAGCATGACTGCACAGTCCTGAACTGAAGAATAACGGAGAGGTTGAGAGAGATGATTTTAAAGTTGCGTTTGGAGATGTATCTTTCCATGCTTTATCACTGCATCGACTCCCCTGTTAACTGGTCCGTTTTAATGTCGCCTTTAATGGATTATTAATTATGGATTACTTTGTGCAAAATGCCAGGGTCATATTGGACGTACAGAGGGATTCAGTAACTTAGTGAGGGGGGGGGGGCAAGGTTTAATTTACAAACTTTATGAAGTCTGAGACCCTTTTCCATGATAAGGTTAAATTAAGACGTGGTGCAGTTGTTTGAAGTTGCTTGCCAGCGAGTGAATAACCACAGGACTTGGTGATCAGAAACACGAGGGGAGATGTTTCTTCAATAGCAACAGGAAATGGAATGTAGCTGGCTTCCGAAGGAGTTGTGGCTGAATGTTTTATAAAGAACGTTGTGAAATGGCAGGGTAATGGGGCTCTGATTTTCAGAAAGCTTTTCATTCGGGGTGCAGTTAGCTACGTGGCTGCCTAATGTGCTGTAAACTTGTAATCTAGACTGGCATTGAAATATCAGCTCTCCTCAATGTGAGCTGCTTCAGTTTGGGTTGAATGCAGATCCTGAAAGTGTGTTGAATGAGTTCAGACCAAGTACATTAAGAAAATAATGGCACCCCCCAGCTTCATGTCAGAATCAATGTCGTTTTCCCCTCATGTCAGTGGAGAAATCTTGACTATCGCAATGCTGTCCTGGCTGGACTGGCATCTTGTGTTCTCTGTAAAGTTGCCCAAATCTTAACTTGCACCAAATTCCATTCATCCATCACTCTGGGATCACCAATCGACACTGGCTTCCTATCTGGCAATACCTTGATTTTATTTTTTGAAAATCCTTATTCTTGTTTACAAATCCCACTCTCTCTCTCTCCCTCTATCTAATCATCATAGAATCCTACAGTGCAGAAGGAGACCATTCGGCCCATCGAGTCTGCACCGACTACAATCCCACCTCGGCCCTATCCCATAACCCCATGCATTTACCCTTCTAATCCCCCTGACACTAAGGGGTAATTTAGCATGGCCAATCCACCTAACCTGCACATCTTTCGGACTGTGGGAGGAAACCGGAGCACCCGGAGGAAACCCACACAGACACAGGGAGAATGAGCAAACTCCACACAGACAGTGACCCGAGGCCGGAATTGAACCCAGATCCCTGGCGCTGTGAGGCAGCAGTGCTAACCACTGTGCCACCCCCTCCAGCTCCAATCTCCACCTCCAAAACCCCGGGGATGTCTGCACTCCTCCAGTTCTGGTCTCTTGCATATCCCCAATTCTAGTTCCCCTCCCGATTGGCAGCCGTGCCTTTAGCTGCTTGAACCCTGAGTTCTAGAATTGCCTCCTTTTAAACCTCTCCGTCTCTGTCTCCTCCTTCAAGACATTCCTGAAAGCTGAGGTCCTTGACCAAGACTTTGGTCATCTCTCCTAAAATCTCCTTTCATCAAAGTTAATGCTGTAAAATGCTTTCGGGCATTTGCCTGTACTAAAGATGCTATATAAATGCAAGCTGTTATTGTTGTCTGAATTCTTGAAGTCTTTTACAACCTCTCTTTTAACTTCCGAACCAAGTCTCTCCCCACCTTCTCCCCAACCCCCGCCAGGAAGTGGGTTAAATTCCAAACTCACTCATTAGTCATGTGTCTCATAAATGTGGCTCCAACACAGATTCCTACAACATCTTCTTGGTCTGAGAAAGTTTCTTCCCACCAGCCTTTACCCCCCTCTCTCTCCCCCAAGTGGGCACAACTAGAAGATTCATCAAATGAGAGGCATGGCATCATCTAAAATGCTACACTGTCTCCGTCTACCTAAAGACAGTCTCTGTCTACACTTCCCACTGCCTCGGCAAAGCAGCCAGCATAATTAAGGACCCCACGCACCCCGGACATTCTCTCTTCCACCTTCTTCCGCCGGGAAAAAGATACAAAAGTCTGAGGTCACGTACCTACCGTCTCGAGAACAGCTTCTTCCCTGCTGCCATCAGACTTTTGAATGAACCTACGTTGCATTAAGTTGATCTTTCTGTACACCCTAGCTATGACTGTAACACTACATTCTGCACTCTCTCACTTCCTTCCCTATGAAAGGTATGCTTTGTATAGCGCGCAAGAAACAATACTTTTCACTATGTTAATACATGTGACAATAAATCAAATAAAAAATGGAACAGTTGAATTCTGTAGCTGTTGCAGGTTAACCCGGGTCTAACATTTTGTTTCTTGTTACGTGTGTAGTTTTACTAGTTTGAATAGTCCTATTAGTGGCCTACCACCTGTCCTGGCTTTTTAAGGAGATATCTATTTATCTGGGGTAGTTTGTGGAGATATTTGTGCACTCGGACCTCTCCAGGTAGATGGGTCTACTTGCTGTGGCTGCTTCCTACACCATCGGGTGTCTGGGAGGAAGAAGCCTTTCCTTTTTGGTATCTGTCCCTCAGGGCAGGGTAATCGATCCATTGCACAATCGCCCTTTCTCGTGGCCTCTTGTGCAGCACACCCATCAGCCAATCCCTCCCTGGCCCCGTTCTCCATGGTGACTAACTGATAGGATGTTGATTCTGTTAGCCACGGGGAAATTACACATCTGGTTTTATTGTTGGCAGCATGTGAACTGGAGCATTGTAAATACTTCTGCCCTGACACCAAACACGTCCTCGGGCACTGTAGAAAGGCCACTCTAACCAGCAGAGAAACTCTACCTTGCAACTTCTGTATAAAGTCTGACTCTTCAAACTCGGAAAGCAAAAGAAAACAACAGTGTTTGTAATCTCACAAGTGGACGAGTTTACTAATGTGCCTTTCAGAAAAGGAGGAGGCCCATTCAGCCCTCTAGCTTGTTCTATGATTCATTTAGGTCATTGCTGATATGTATCTCAACTCCATTTGACACAGTGGTTAGCACTGCTGCCTCTCAGCGCCAGGGACCCGGGTTCGATTCCCGGCTTGGGTCACTGTCTGTATGGAGTCTGCACATTCTCCTCGTGTCTGCGTGGGTTTCCTCCGGATGCTCTGGTTTCCTCCCACAGTCTGAAAGACGTGCTGGTTAGGGTGCATTGGCCATGCTAGATATTCCCTCAGTGTACCCGAACAGGTGCCAGAGTATGGCGACTAGGGGAATTTCACAGTAACTTCATTGCAGTGTTAATTTAAGCCTACTTGTGACATTAATAAATAAACTTGAATCTTTTCTCATTTCAGACGCCTCAGTTAGGTCACCAGCTCTCAATAGAGCTGTGGAGATATACAGCACGGGCACAGTCCCTTTGGCCCACCTTGTCCATGCCAACCAGGTTTCCTACACTGAACTAGTCCAATTTGCCTGCCTTTGGCCCATAACCCTCGAGACCTTTCTCATCATGTACCTGTCCAAAATGTCTTTTAAATGGGGTACGGTGGCACAGTGGTTAGCACTGCTGCCTCACAGTGCCAGGGACCCAGATTCAATTCCAGGCTTGGGTCTTGATTTGGTTTATTATTGTCACATGTATTAACATACAATGAAAAGTATTGTTTCTTGTGCGCTATACAGACAAAACATACTGTTCATAGAGAAGGAAAGGAGAGAGTACAGAATGTAGTGTTACAGTCATAGCTAGGGTGTAGAGAAAGATCAACTTAATGCGAGGTAAGTCCATTCAAAAGTCTGACAGCAGCAGGGAAGAAGCTGTTCTTGAGTCGGTTGGTACGTAACCTTAGACTTTTGTATCTTTTTCCCGAAGGAAGAAGTGGGAGAGAGAATGTCCGGGGTGCGTGGGGTCCTTAATTATGCTGGCTGCTTTTCTGAGGCAGCGGGAAGTGTAGACAGAGTCAATGATGGGAGGCTGGTTTGCGTGATGGATTGGGCTCCATACATGACCTTTTGTGGTTCCTTGCGGTCTTGGGCAGAGCAGGAGCCATACCAAGCTGTGATACAACCAGAAAGAATGCTTTCTATGGTGCATCTGTAAAAGTTGGTGAGAGTCATAGCTGACATGCCAAATCTCCTTAGTCTTCTGAGAAAGTAGCGGCGTTGGTGGGCTTTCTTAACAATAGTGTTGGCAAGGGGGGACCAGAGTAGGTTGTTGGTGATCTGGACAGCCAAAAACATGAAGCTCTCGGCCCTTTCTACTTCGTCACTGTCTGTGTGGATTTGCACATTCTCCCCATGTCTGCGTGGGTTTCCTCCGGGTGCTCCGGTTTCCTCCCACAGTCCAAAGATGTGTGGGTTAGGTGGATTGGCCATGCTAAATTGCCCCTTAGTGTCAGGGGGATGAGCATGGTAAATGTGTGGGATTACGGGAATAGGGCCTGGGTGGGATTGTTGTTGGTGCAGATTCGATGGGCTGAATGGCCTCCTTCTGCACTGTAGGATTCTATGGTGTAATTGTACCCGTCTCTACCACCTCTCCTGGCAACTCATTCCATATACACACCACCCTCTTCTTCAACTTCAAAGAAGTTGCCCCTCAGGTCCCTTTTGAATCTTTCCCTTCTCACCTTAAAACTTAGACCTCAAGTTATGGACTCCCCTACCCTGAGGAAAAGACCTTGGCCATTCACCTTATTTAAGTCCAAGTCACATGAGGAAAAGACCTTGGCCATTCACCTTATTTAAGTCCAAGTCACATTTCCGGCACAGTGGTTAGCACTGCTGCCTCACAGTGCCAGGGACCTGGGTTTGATTACAGCCTTGGGTGACTCTGTGTGGAGTCTGTACGTTCTTCCCCGTGTCTGCATGGGTTTCCTCCGGGTGCTCCGGTTTCCACCCACAGTCCAAAGATGTGTAGGTTAGGGGGATTAGCCATGGTAAATGTGCAAGGTTAGAGGGATAGGGCAGAGGGGAGATTCGAGGTGAGATGACCTTTAGGAAGAAAAGTTGGTGCAGAATTGATGGGGCCGGATGGCCCCTCTGGTTCTATGGTGAGAAAGCCATTTTGTCGTTTGCTTTTAAAAATTCTGCAAGAAACTGTTTAGTGACGGAACCCATTAGGAAACCATTGAACCAGCTCCAGGTCAGCTAAGCAGCCATGGTATTCATCACCTTGAAGGTGGAGGAAGGTCTGCCCCCCTCCTGGTCTGATCTCAGGTTCACCAGAGCACAAACCAACTGGAAAGGCCAACACAAGAGACTTCACAACTGGCTGGAAATCCTCTGCCGCACTGGACCTTTCAAATATCGCGTCAGCTTGACTAAGAATCTACAGGCCTGAGACAGTCATTATTGTTTCCTCTGTATATAATCTTTATTGATAGTGTGGGTGTGTCGCGAGACCGGGATATCATGTTTCCAAACCTCTGGGGCAAAGTGTGTGGTAATAAATAACCTTATTTTTGAATTGACATTTGTACATTGGAGGGTTGAACAATAGCAGCAATCTTTTGGCTGACATCACATGGCAGCCTAAGATGAATGCCATAAGGCCCTGGAACGCATCCAGTTTGATTGGGTGATACATCCTGAACTCATTCCTTTCCTGCAGTTACCTCTTATCGTTTGATCTGCAGATTGCTTCAGTGTACCAACATTTCCTTTCCGTCATTATCTCAAAATATTTAATATACCTTTATCCTCCACAGTTTGACTTTTCCTTCAGCGCTGTGTCATTCTCTCTCTCACCCTTTGTGTGCCTCGTTATCATTGCACTTTTTAAAGCATTTTTGGGATTTCCTCCAATTCCTATACTGTAACCCCCTCTCCTGCCTTTTATCTTCCCAGTATATTTCCTAAATTCCTTATGTTTTAGCCTTCATAATTGTCCATCCGAGGCCAACAGGATTTTGTGTTCTGCTCCTGGTTAAGGGAATCTCTTTTGCAGTTTTTGATCGGAGTGCTTGCCCGTGAAGGTTGACGCTGGCGAGGATGATTCAAAGGGACTTTGTAGTTTGGACTAGGTTGTGAGTTAGTCCAGCTTGAAATAACTCCGTCTTTGAGCTTAACGGGGTTGTTTCTTCATCTTGATGGAAGAACGGTTGCCTTGCATTTCTGTAGCACCCTCCACAGCCGTAGCCTGTCCCCAAGCACTTGAGAGCCAATCTACTGCCTCCAAAGCATAGTCACATTGTTGTAATGTAGGAAACATGGCAGCTGGTCTGTGCACTGCAAACTCGCACACACAACCGTGAGGTAACGGCCAGAGAATCTGTTTTAGTGATTGAGATTGAGGGATGAATGTTGGCCAAGGCACCAGGAATACTCTGCCTGATCCTGGTCAGAATAGTGCCAGGGGATGTTTACATCCACCTGAGGCGGGCAGACGGTCTCAGTTTAACGTCTCATCTGGAATATGGTTCCTCCGACAGTGCAGCACTCCCTCGGTACTGCACTGGAGTGTCGGCCTAGATTTAGTGCTGAACTCTTGGGAGTGGGACTTGAATCTACAACCTTCTGACTCTTGAGATGAGAGTGCTACCAAATGAAGCACAGCTCATAATTCCAAATAAGGAGCTTTTTTGCCGCTCCGAGTTGGGATCAGGGTAGCAATGTGCACTGGCATTTTCTGATGATTTGCTTGTGTTGATTCTTGTCTCCCTGAAGATCCCCGAGCGTTGAGTCCAGTCGAGTTATTTCACGCTGGCGAGTTGTGTGAGTTTTAGCTGCACTGACCCAAGTTCACATTTGGGGTTCTTGTCTTCTAAATATTGTGCTTAAGCTGTCTGGGTTTGGGCCAGGGAGGGTGGAGAGTGAGTGCGATTGTTACGTACAGCTTCCCACTTTGCTCATGACCCACTGTTCTCATAATTTGCACACAGATCAATGTGCCTAACAAACGCTGGGTAATTCCCTGTGCTTTGGACCTCGTCTCTTCGCTCAGTTGTTGAGTGATGAGGTTTGGTGACTGGCATGGTTAGAAACCCGCTACCACACTTGATCCTTCCCATCTGTGGTGATTTCCCCGCTCACTCACATTGTCTGCAGTTAAAAGCTGAATAGCAGCGATACGCCGGTTGAAGGGTAGCACGCAAGGCAGAAAAACCTTCAGAAACAGGACTGAAAGGGTAGTGGGAATAGAAAAATAAATTCAAATGCGGCTTGTTCTTTGCTTTATTCCTCATGTGGAGCGTGGGTGTCGCTGGCTGGGCCAGCATTTATTGCCCATCCCGAGTTTTGCCCTTGGAAGGCAGATGAGAGTCAACCACATTGCTGTGACTCTGGAGTCACATGTAGGCCAGACCGGGTAAAGACAGCAGATTTCTTTCCTAAAGGACATTAGTGAACCAGATGGGTCTTACGACAATCGATGATGGTTGCCATGGTCACCGTTACTGAGACGAGTTTGGATTCCAAACTTACTAATTACATTTAAATTCCAGCAGCTGCTGTGGTGGGATTTGAAACCGGGTCCCCAGAGTGTTAGCCTGGGCCTCTGGGTTACTAGCCCAGTGATAATTCCACGACACCACCATCTTCCCCCGCCAATGGCCAATGAATGAATGATTCAATCTGCTTTCAATTTCTTTCATATGAAATATTCCAGCTGCCATTTTTCCCTCCCATAACGGCCAGTCCTTGTTGCGAAGCAGTGTGGACATTCCCCCCACCTCCCCCCATTACCGCTCGGTGCGTGCCGAGATACCAGGAGTTAGCACGTTGTGCTATCGAGAGTTGGCCACACCCAGCAAACTACACGTTCGGGTTCACCCTGCACCCAGCCCGGTTACTGCCTATCTCTCCATCCATATCTCTGCCTCGCCTCCCAGTTTAAAGATCGGTTCCAACACCTCTGGTGCCATCTCCGCTGATATCCGCTGACTCGACATAGACTGGACTGTTGAACTTGGGATATTTTACTTTGATTTGATTTATTATTGTCACAGTGAAAAGTATTGTTTCTTGCACGCTATACAGACAAAACATACCATTCATAGAAGCGAGAGAGTGCAGAATGTAGTGCTACAGTCATAGCTCGGATGTTGGGGGGGAGGTTTAACACAGATATCAGAAGGACATATTTTACACAGAGGGTGGTGGGGGCCTGGAATGCGCTGCCAGGCAAGGTGGTGGAGGCGGACACACTGGGAACGTTTAAGACTTATCTAGACAGCCATATGAACGGAGTGGGAATGGAGGGATACAAAAGAATGGTCTAGTTTGGACCAGGGAGCGGCGCGGGCTTGGAGGGCCGAAGGGCCTGTTCCTGTGCTGTATTGTTCTTTGTTCTTTGTTGTTCTTTGTAGAGAAAGATCAATTTAATGCGAGGTCAGTCCATTCAAAAGTCTGACGGCATCAGGGAAGAAGCTGTTCTTGAGTCGGTTGGTACGTGACCTCAGACTTTTGTATCTTTTTCCCGATGGAAGAAGGTGGAAGAGAGAATGTCCGGGGTGCGTGGGGTCCTTGATTATGCTGGCTGCTTTTCCCGAGGCAGTGGGAAGTGTAGACAGAGTCAATGGATGGGAGGTTGGTTTGCGTGATGGATTGGGCTATATTCACGACTCTGTAGTTTCTTGCGGTCTTTGGCAGAGCAGGAGCCATACCAAGCTGTGATACAACCAGAAAGAATGCTTTCTGTGGTGTATCTGTAAAAGTTGGTGAGAGTCATAGCTGACATGCAGAATTTCCTTAGTCTTCTGAGAAAGTAGAGGCATTGGTGAGTTTTCTTAACTATAGTGTTATGCGATTAATAGCAACCTGGCAGCAGCTTTTTACATGAAAGACTTTAGAATAACTTTGTGTAAATGACCTATTTTCGCAAGATAATCCTGATGGATAAAAAACATCTTACTATTGGTCCAATGACTTCCCATCCAATCATATCACTTGAAGTATAAAGCGCTTCAAGGGGTAGAAGGGCAGGTTCAGACATTGTGCTAAAGTAAAGTGTTATTGGTTACATAAAAGGCTGAATTCACAGCTGCACCGTCTGGGAGTGAAAGTGATGTTGTGCTATTCCAATTTTGGTACATTTGAGTTTTTGCAAAGATGTCTATAATTTTATTTTCATTTTTCTAAGACTTTAGTGGACTGCAGGGAATAATACCATTGGAAACAGACCTTTCCAAGGGTGGCACTGTGGCCTCAGTGCCAGGGACCTGGGTTCAATTCTCGGCTTGGGTCACTGTCTGTGCGGAGTCTGCACATTCTCCCCGTGCCTGCGTGGGTTTCCTCCGGGTGCTCTGGTTTCCTCCCACAGTCTGAAAGACATGCTGGTTAGATGCTAAATGCTCAGTGAGCCCGAACAGGTGCCAGAGTGTGGCGACTCGGGGATTTTCACAGTAACTGTGAAAATTACACGGGCGGCACGGTAGCACAGTGGTTAGCACTGCTGCTTCACAGCTCCAGGGACCTGGGTTCGATTCCTGGCTTGGGTCACTGTCTGTGTGGAGTCTGCACATTCTCCTCGTGTCTGCGTGGGTTTCCTCAGGGTGCTCTGGTTTCCTCCCACAGTCCAAAGATGTGCGGGTTAGGTTGATTGGCCATGCTAAATTGCCCCTTAGTGTCCTGGGATGTGTAGATTAGAAGGCTTAGCAGGTAAAATATGTAGGGATATGGGGGTAGGGCCTGGGTGGGATTGTGGTCGGTGCAGACTCGATGGGCCGAATGGCCTCTTTCTGTACTGTAGGGTTTCTATGATTTCTATGAACTTCATTGCGGTGTTAATGTAAGCCTTACTTGTGACACTAATAAACAAACTTTAAACTTTAAAACGTTTCCTGCACTCAGTGTTCTTGTTAGTACCACAAACCTTCCTGTAGAACTTGTAATCTTTGCATAGGGTGGAGATTTCGAGCTTTATACCAGCTTCAAATATCGATAAGTGTTTGTGCAAATTAACCTTTGGTCTTGAGGAGTAGCTGCATTCCTGAATTGTTGAAATCAGCAGGGGCGTGGGGGCATTGTATTACTTTGTTTATTGCTAAATATTGGGTGGTGCGGGTTATCACGTAACTACCAATTGTTGTAAAATCCCATCTGGTTCACTCATATGCTTTAGGGAAGGAAATCTGCCGTCCTTACCCGGTCTGGCCTACATGTGACTCCAGAGCCACAGCAATGTGGTTGACTCTCAAATGCGATTCGGTTGCCGAGCAGGCAATTCACCACTGCCTTCTCGAGGGGAGTTGGGGGTGGACTCTGTCAGCACTTCCCACACCCCCAGAATCAATTGGAAAAATGTTCCAAGTTGCTGCTTTTACTGCTCTCGGTGCATGCCGAGACACCGGGAGGTCGCAAGTCGTACAGTCGTGTACAGAACTTTGATGAGGCCACAGCTGGAGCACTGTGTGCAGTTCTGGTCACCACATTATAGGAAGGGTGTGATTGCAGTGGAGGGGATGCAGAGGAGATTCACCAGGATGCTGCCTGCAATGGAACATTTAAGTTATGAAGAGAGGCTGGATAGGCTTGGGTTGTTTTCGTTGGAGCAGAGAAGACTGAGGGGCGACCTGATCGAGGTGTTCAAGATTGAGGGGGGCACGGACAGGGTGGATAGGGAGCAGCTGTTCCCCTTAGTTGAAGGCTCAGTCATGAGGGGATATAGGTTAAAGGTGAGGGGCGGGGGGGATTTAGGGGGGGAATGTGAGGAAAAATCTTTTTACCCAGAGGGTGGTGAGGATCTGGAATGCGCTGCCTGGGTGGGAGGCGGGATGCCTCACATCCTTTAAAAAGTACCTGGATGAGCACTTGGCACGTCAGGACATTCAGGGCAATGGGCCAAGTGCTGGTAGATGGGATTAGGTGGGAGTTCAGGTGTTTCTAATGTGTCGGTGCAGACTCGATGGGCCGAAGGACCTCTTCTGCGCTGTATGATTCTATGGTCACTAACAGCAACCAATCAAACTGAGAGAGACATAAATTTTATTTGAGTTTAGAGGTGCTGTGGTTCGCGTGCCATGTTAACCGTCACTAACTGTGGGCTTCCCTTTGCAGTGACAGCTACATTGTACGTGTCAAAGCTGTGGTTATGACCAGAGATGACTCGGGATGGTTACCACAAGATGGAGGTGGTCTCAGTCGAGTTGGCGTCTGTAAGGTCACTCAACCAGAGGCTGCTGGGAGAAGTGATTTTCTCATTCGCGGCGAGCGCCTTCGAGACAAGCAGGTAAGTCCAGCAGTGTTCGTAAAGAGGCTCAAAAAATAATCTCCAGGTCTTTGGGCAACAAAAAGTCAAGGAAGGCGTCTATGTTGACCGTTTTTGTATCCCAGTTTTGGTTTGACTTCTGAGTGTTTTTTGTCCCACTTTATAAGGTGCTTCAGTCAACATTAGGCAGGTTCCTCAGGCAGCACCTGTATCACATATTTTCTCATAGCCTCGGAAGTTGACAGCACGGCCTGTCGGTTGCTGGTGGTATTCTCCGTGTGACGGTGCCCCCCATCATGGTGATAGGTCAGGAGGTCAAGCATATTGATCCAATAGTCACAAAGGAATGCTATCACATGTCTTGCTCCCATGTTCTAAGCTTCGTAAACCTCTGGTGGTCCAAAGTTCAACTGCCCAATACCCCAAACCCCACCGAGCTCTGTTCCTCCATCATCCTCGCCTTCACTGGCCTCTTGGCAATCAATGTCATACTTTTAAAATTCTTTTCCTTACTTTCAAATTCCTCCAAGGCCTCATTACCCCCATCTCCCCCAACAATCTTCCCTATCTCTGTAACCTCCTCCAACAACCTTCCCTATCTTTCTAACCTCCTCCAGCCCCTACAACCCTCCCCATGTCTGTAACCTCCTCCAGCGCCTACACCCCTCCCTACCTCTGTAACCTCCCCCAACACCCCTCCCTATCTCTGTAACCTCTTCCAGCCCCTCCAACCCTCCCTATCTCTGACCTGCCCCAACACCTCTCCCTATTTCTGTAACCTCCTCCAGCCCCTACACCCCTCCCTATCTCTGTAACCTCCTCCATCCCCCTACACCCGGAGGAAACCCACGCAGACACGGGGAGAATGTGCAAACTCCACACAGACAGTGACCCAAGCCGGGAATCGAACCTGGGTCCCTGGGACTGTGAGGCAGCAGTGTTAGCCACTGTGCTACCGTGCCGTCCACCAATTCGAATCTAAACGGAATGATGGAAAATTGTATCCAACCCCAGAACAAACATGATCACCTCTTGAATAAGACCACATCTTGAAGGAAATGTTGGTGTTCTATAAACAAACATTTCTGTTCAAGGCACCTATTAGAAAGTTGATAAATCGCCATGCAGGATCTTCACAATGTTGGACAATATTCTGGGTCGCGCACAATCCGTTCTGCTACCTTGTCATTTTCAGGCAGGGCAGCAACAGAAATTCAACTACTGAGCTGTTCCCTGGCTCGAAATATTCCCCAAGCTATTGGTGAGAAATAGTGTGAATATTTGCAAGAGAATCTTATTCTTCATAAATACTGGAAAATCAAGATATCTTGATCTGGCTTTTAATCATGGATAATGCAGCAGTGATTTGGGCAAATGGGACTGGTGTGATTGTGGAAAGGAGGGTGATTGAGTTGTTCTGACTGTGGATCTGATTACGTTGCTGCTTGCATCCATGTTACCCACAGTGAAAGAAATGGTGGCACAGTGGTTAGCACAGTGGTTAGCACTGCTGCCTCACAGCGCCAGGGACCCGGGTTCGATTCCCAGTTTGGGTCACCGTCTGTGTGGAGTCTGCACATTCTCCCCGTGTCTGTGTGGGTTTCCTCCGGGTGCTCCGGTTTCCTCCCACCTTCCAAAGATGTGCGGGTTAGGTAGATTGGCCATGCTAAATTCTCCCTCAGTGTACCCAAACAGGCACCAGAGTGTGGGGATTTTCACAGTAACTGCATTGCAGTGTTGATCTAAGCCTACCTGTGACGCCAATAAATAAACTTAAAACTTTAAACTCTAATAAAGGATCTTCCAGTATCACCAATAGCACAGGGACAGGCCATTCAGCCCAGCGCTGGTATTTATGCTTCACACGAGCCTCCTCTCATTGTTCATTTAACGTGGGCTTCTTGTTCCTTTCCGCTGCGTGTTTCTCCAGCTTCCTCTTTGTGCTTTGTTTCATTGTGTGAGTGAGTGTGCTCCAGTTGAGTTTAGGAAGAGCAGTCCGCTAAAATGACCAAAGGTGTTACAATATTTCTAAATGGATATTTTTCTAAAGGTATTTTTGTTTCTTAAAAACCCTTCATTCGATTTGATTTATTATTGTCACATGTATTAACATACAGTGAAAAGTATTGTTTCTTGCGCGCTATACAGGCAAAGCATACCTTTCATAGAGAAGGAAATGAGAGGGTGCAGAATGTAGTGTTACAGTCATAGCTAGGGTGTAGAGAAAGATCAACTTAATGCAAGGTAGGTCCATTCAAAAGTCTGACAGCAGCAGGGAAGAAGCTGTTCTTGAGTCAGTTGGTGCGTGACCTCAGACTTTTGTATCTTTTTCCTGAAGGAAGAAGGTGGAAGAGAGAATGTCACTCTTTTTCTTTTGCTAAATGAAAGCATTGATATAAAGTTAATTTCATAGAAATCATAGAAACCCTACAGTGCAGAAGGAGGCCATTCGGCCCATCGAGTCTGCACCGACCACAATCCCACCCAGGCCCTACCCCCACATATTTACCTGCTAATCCCTCTAACCTACGCATTTCAGGACTCTAAGGGGCATTTTTTTAACCTGGCCAATCAACCTAACCCGCACATCTTTGGACTGTGGGAGGAAACCGGAGCACCCGGAGGAAACCCACGCAGACCCGAGGAGAATGTGCAAACTCCACACAGACAGTGACCCAAGCCGGGAATCGAACCCGGGTCCCTGGAGCTGTGAAGCAGCAGTGCTAACCACTGTGCTACCGTGCCGCCCTGTTGGAATAACTTGTGATATTGGAGTCCTGCACACTCGCAGCATGCAGTGTCTCACAGTCCTGCTCAACGTGGCTCTGAACATAGCAACAGTGAAAACTAAAGGCCACGTGACTCTATATATTGTGAGTTTGTCTATGGGATATGGGCATCGTTGGCTGAACCAGCCTCTGCTCTCCATTCCTGGAGAGCATTCACTACTCAGCCACATTGCTGTGGGTCTGGAGCAGCGTGTTGGTCAGACCTGGTAAAGGTGGCAGATTTCCTTCCCTGAAGGACATTAGTGAACCGGGTGGAGGTGTTTCATGGTCACCATCAGTAATTCCAGATTTATAACAAATCAAGTTTAAATTCCGCAGCCTGTTGTGGTGGGATTTGAACGCAGGTCCCCAGAGCATCAGCCTGGGCCTCTGGATTGCTAGCCCAGTGACAATACCAGTGTGCCACCATCTCCCCGATAGAATGCTCCTTTTGTGATGTTGGTTCTGACAATACATGCCTCCTCTCATCATCCACTCTGTTAGTTAAGGATTTTGATATTGGTACTCTGAAAGGGCACAAGCCAGTTGACTTACTGGTTTCTGATGCGCTTCCTGATGCTATTTAATAACCTCCTGCAAAATTATACTGTCCAAACTTTACAAAACTATTCCTCCAGGAAAAAAAAACTACTAGTAATTAAAAGTGATTATGGTATTATTCAATAAATCAGAGTGTGCGTGGATAATGAAAGTAGTAAGAGTTTTAACAACACCAGGTTAACGTCCAACAGGTTTATTTGGTAGCAAATGCCATTGCCAAATAAATTACCAAATAGGCTACCAAATAAACCTGTTGGACTTTAACCTGGTGTTGTTAAAACTCTTACTGTGTTTACCCCAGTCCAACGCCGGCATCTCCACATCATGGATAATGAAAACCAGACAAGACACAGGACTGTGGGGTATGCTGAGATAGTGTGATTCTGCCCCAGGCTGAATGGCCAAATTAAAACTTCTATTGGGAACTGTCACCTTGCTTCGACATGGCGGAGTATTTGTAGCGAGTGATTTCTTTTTCCCCTCTGATTCCGGCCTCTCAGCATTTAGACCATAAGATATAGGAGCAGAATTAGGCCATTCGGCCCATCGAGTCTGCTCTGCCATTCGATCGTGGCTGATAAATTTCTCAACCCCATTCTCCCGCCTTTTCCCCGTAACCTTTGATCCCCTTACCAATCAAGAACCTACCTATCTCTGTCTTAAATACACTCAATGACCCGGCCTCCTCTGTGGCAGTGAGTTCCACAGATTCACCCACCCTCTGGCTGAAGAAATTCCTCCTCATCCCGGTTCTCTTTACTCTGAGGCCGTGCCCTCGGATCCGAGTCTCTCCCACCTTTGTTTGATTTGTGCAAAATTCAAAGAAGGCGAGCGGGAATGGAAGGGGCTCAAGTCTATATTGAAAAGAATTCATTCTATTCGAGACCTTGACTAACCTGTTATACTACTGCCACACCAGTTGCTGCGGGCAGCACCTCAGCATATGGAAGCGCTGGCAGCCCCATTGTTCAAGAGGAATGTTTTAATGCGCAGTCAGATTTTCAAAACGGCCCAATAAGTGGAAAGCAGAATATTTGTGTCTGTAAGCAGCTTGAAATGGATGCTACGACTCTACTCATGACCTTGTTACACGCTGTTTATTTTTCTCTCTCTCTCGCACAAGGTTGTATTGGAATGTTTCTTGAAGAAGGACCTGGTTTACACTAAAGCAACACCTACGTTCCACCATTGGATGGTTGATAACAGGAAGTTTGGACTTACGTTTCAAAGCCCCGCGGATGCACGAGCTTTTGACCGAGGAGTGAGGAAGGCAGTCGAGGATCTTACTGAAGGTACCGTACCGCCTGTGTGTTTTGTCAGTCTGTCATTCCACTGCCGTTGAGCACAATTGTGGACATGCCTACACAGCAAGTGCACACTCTGCCTTGCCACAAGCAAATAGCCTGCACCAAAACATAGGATACGGTGACACAGTGGTTAGCACTGCTGCCTCACAGCGCCAGGGACCTGGGTTCGATTCCCGGCTTGGGTCACTGTCTGTGTGGAGTTTGCACATTCTCCCCGTGTCTGTGTGGGTTTCCTCCGGGTGCTCCGGTTTCCTCCCACATTCTGAAAGGTGCATTGGCTGTGCTAAATTCTCCCTCAGTGTATCCGAACAGGCGCCAGAGTAACTTCACAGTAACTTCATTGCAGTGTTAATGCAAGCCTACTTGTGACTAACAAATAAACAAACTGAAACTTTAAAACATAAGGAAAGGCACAATGTGCACTCTGACAGAAGCTTCATCGTGGAATTGTATTTGCTTTATAACTCAAACAAAAAACAGAAAATGCTGGAAAATCTCAGCAGGTCTGGCAGCATCTGTGGAGAGAGAGTGGAGCCAATGTTTTGGGTCTGGATGACCCTTTGTCAGAATTCCCCAATGTAGAGGAGATGACAGTGAGCAGGGGTTACTGCATTGCACTCACCTGAAGGCATGACGTGTAAATCATTAGAACTGTGGAGGTGGGCATCGTGCTGGAGGGAGTGGAAATGGCGGCGGGCAATCAGTTGAATGTAGAGGCTGCTGGAGGAGTGGGAGGAAGGTGGACCCATCAGTCATGGCTTCACCAGAACAGATGCTATGGAGATGGAGAATATAGGAAGAGAGTCCTTACAGGAAATGTAATCAAGGTCAATATGGGGTCACTGGGCTTATAGTAAATATTGATTGACAGCCTATCCCTAAAAATGGAGGAAGAAAAGTCAGGAAATATCTCCAACATGACTCGGTATCAAATTTAATTTGAGTTCTCCTGTGAGATCCTGGGATACTTTCCGATGCTAAACCGTCTGACCTCTTGTCCAGCCGGCTTATTGGATGAGTTATCTGGCACAGAATGTTTACACCAGGGTGTCAGCTCTCTGGAATGTTCATTGAAGGATTGAAGAATGTCAAATTGTTCCTTATTTTGTCTGAGGATACCTCTTCCCAATTTGTGAGCCCATCCCCATGCGTTAGGAGGAATTAGCCAAATTCATTTGGCTGAGATTTCAGGATTATTGCAAAGAGGTTTTTTTTGTCCCATTTCTTCAAGAACTATTGGAACGGATTGACATGCAAAGCCACTTCTTGAGTTGTATCAGAGTGTTGGTGAGAGCAGTATCAGTATCAGCCTCCCTTCCCTGAAGAACACTCAGTAAATAAGTGAAGGACATTCTGGCAGTTCTCCTCTTCACTCTGGTGCTAGCCCACAAACAAACTAGGTGGAGTGCGTTTAATTTAAATTGCCAAACTCCACCTTCCCCCCCCCACCCCCTTTCTACCTTGTACCATCCAGAGTTATAACCACTGCACTACTGCAACCTTCTAAATTAAGGAACGGTGGCACAGTGGTTAGCACTGCTGCCTCACAACGCCAGGGATCCGGGTTCGATTCCTGGCCTCGAGTGACTGTGTGGAGTTTGCACGTTCTCCCCGTGTCTGCGTGGGTTTCCTCCGGGTGCTCCGGTTTCCTCCCACAGTCCAAAGCTGTGCGGGTTAGGTTGATTGGCCATGCTAAATTACCCCTTAGTGTCAGGGGGATTAGTGGGGTAAATATGTGGGGATAGGGCCTGGGTGGGATCATGATCTGTGCAGACTCGATGGACCAAATGGCCGCCTCCTGCGCTGTCGGGATTGTATGACTTTTAAGTGTTTCTTTGCTTGTAGAATAACATTGCTGACATTGTGACCACTGGTGGAAGATTCTGTTTTTTTAATAATGCACGCTTTCTCCCCCTCCAGGGTCAACAACATCCTCTTCGACAATTCAGAATGAAGTGGAGGTTGGGGATGATGATGTATTTACAGTAAGTAGGAGGTACTGGCTACTTTACTTGCATCAAATTCAGGCATTAATGTTAACATTCTTCATTCAAATTCATTGACCTGTTTTTGTGCAAATGTTTGGGAGGTTCTCCTGACGACACGGTACCGTGTTGCTGCATGGAATTCTGCATTGGTGTTTGCAACTGAGAATTGTGGAAATATATAGCACAGTGGTTAGCACTGCTGCTTCACAGCTCCAGGGTCCCGGGTTCGATTCCCGGCTTGGGTCACTGTCTGTGTGGAGTTTGCACATTCTCCTCGTGTCTGCGTGGGTTTCCTCCGGGTGCTCCGGTTTCCTCCCACAGTCCAAAGATGTGCAGGTTAAGTTGATTGGCCAGGTTAAAAAAATTGCCCCTTAGAGTCCTGGGATGCGTAGGTTAGAGGGATTAGCGGGTAAATTATGTGGGGGTAGGGCCTGGGTGGGATTGTGGTCGGTGCAGACTCGATGGGCCGAATGGCCTCCTTCTGCACTGTAGGGTTTCTATGATTTCTATGATTCTATGTCAATGTTTTTGCTGAGCAAGGATAAACTTTGTGACTAATGTTGAAGTTGTGAAGTCTGCTGGACCCTTCACCATGACCATGGACTTTAACAGTCAAATTTCCAGAGAGACGCAGTTATCGGAGGGAGGCAGGCTTCCTGTACTTTTGCAAATATAAACCTTTGTTTCTCTTTGTTTAGTTGATGGCATCTGTCCTAAACATAGCCTCGACGGCAAGACTACTTTACACTTTGACTTGTAAATAACGTGTTAAGTCATTCAAATGAATGGTTGTCTCATTAGCTGTTTTGCTGAATGGTTGCACGGGGCTGCATCTCTCCCCCTCGCTTTGCCAATGTTGCTCTTAACCTTAGCCTGATGTATTTGTGAAGAGTGAAAGTCCGGAAATGCATTGCTGATTGGTAAATATGGATTGCGAATTCTGGCATTGCGTTTCCTTACAGGGCAGAATATTCATCCAGAGATATGTGTGGGGATGGATATTCTGCCCTGTAAGGAAACTTTATAACTTGAGGGCTGGCATGGCAGACAGTACTTTTTCAGAAGTTGTTTCTGGCAGAGTTATTTCAGCATTTCTTTTCCTTCAGT
The DNA here is from genome assembly GCF_964213995.1 of Mustelus asterias. Taxonomy (NCBI): domain Eukaryota; kingdom Metazoa; phylum Chordata; class Chondrichthyes; order Carcharhiniformes; family Triakidae; genus Mustelus; species Mustelus asterias. The sequence continues at coordinate 14,527 of NW_027591491.1, read as the reverse complement.
GCTGAATCATGGTTACACCAAACTTCATTCACTGATGAATGTAGCCTGGGAGTTCAAAGGCTATGATAAATCTTGACGTTATAAAGAACCTATAATCTCCCTTCCCCAACCATCTCGAACCAAATGCCAGAAGTAGTTGGGGGCTACGAGAATTATTCTAGATGTTAAAGATTGTGAAAGATTCTAGTGTGAACCCTTTCGGGAATAGCTTATGTTGCAATTTTTTTTAAATTCATTCATGGGACATGGGTGTCGCTGGTTGGCCAGTATTTATTGCCCATCCCTAGTTACTCTTGAGAAGGTGGTGGTGAGCTGCTTTCTTGAATTGCTGCAATCCACATGTTGTGGGTTGTCCCACAATGCTGTTAGGAAGGGAATTCCAGGATTTTGACCCAACGACTGTGAAGAAATGGTGATATATTTCCAAGTCAGGATGGTGAGTGACTCGGAGGGGAACTTGCAGGTGGTGGTGTTCCCATTTATCTGCTGCCCTTGTCCTTCTAGATGGAAGTGGTCATGGGTTTGGAAGGTGCTGTCTAAGGATCTTTGGTGAATTGCTGCAGTGCATCTTGTAGATAGTACACACTGCTGATACTGAGCGTCGGTGGTGGAGGGAGTGGATGTTTGTAGATGTGGTGCCAATCAAGCGGGGCTGCTTTGTCCTGGATGGTGTTGAGCTTCCTGAGTGTTGTTGGTGCTGGGCTCATCCAGGCAAGTGGGGAGTATTCCATCACACTCCTGACTTGTGCCTTGTAGATGGCGGATAGACTTTGGGGAGTCAGGAGATGAGTTACTCACTGCAGTATTCCTAGCTTCTGACCTGCTCTGGTAGCCACTGTGTTTGTGTGGTGAGTCCAGTTGAGTTTCTGGTCAATGGTAACCCCAAGGATGTTGACAGTGGGGGATTCAGTGATGGTAACACCATTGAATGTCATGGGGCGGTGGTTAGAGTGTCTCTTATTGGTGATGGTCATTGCCCGGCATTTGTGTGGCGCAAATGTTATTTGCCACTTGTCAGCCCAAGCCTGGATATTGTCCACATCTTGCTGCATTTGAACATGGACTGCTTCAGTATCTGAGGAGTTGCGAATGATGCTGAACATTGTGCAATCATCGGCGAACATCCCCACTTCTGACCTTATGATGGAGGGAAGGTCATTGATGAAGCAGCTGAAGATTGTTGGGCCGAGGACACTACCCTGAGGGACTCCTGCAGAGATGTCCTGGAGCTGAGATGACTGACCCTCCACAACCATCTTCCTATGTACCAGGTACGACTCCAACCAGCGGAGAGTTTGCCCCCTGATACCCATTGATTGCAGTTTTGCTAGGACTCCTTGATGCCACACTCAATCAAATGATGGATGTCCAGGGCTGTCACTCTCATCTGACCTCTGGAATTCAGCTCTTTTGTCCATGTTTGAACCAAGGCTGGAATCAGGAGCTGGGTGACCCTGGCGAAACCCAAACTGGGCGTCACTGAGCAGGTTATTGCTGAGCAGGTGCTGCTTGATAGCGCTGTCGATGACCCCTCCCATCACTTTACTGATGATCGAGAGTAGACTGATTGGGTCGTAATTGTCCAGTTGGATTTGTCCTGTTTTTTGTGTACAGGACATACCTGGGCAGTTTTCCCACATTGTTGGGTAGATGCCAGTGTTGTAACTGTACTGGAAGAGCTTGGCTAGGGGAGCGGCAAGTTCTGGAGCACAAGTCTTCAGTATTATTGCCGGAATGTTATCAGGGCCCATTGCCTTTGCAGTATCCAGTGCCTCCAGTCATTTCCTGATATCATGTGGAGGGAATCAAATTGGCTGGAGACTGGCACCTGAGATGCTGGGGACCACTGGAGGAGGCCGAGATGGATCATCCGCTTGGCACTTCTGGCTGAAGATTGCTGTGAATGCTTCAGCCTTATCTGTTGCACTGATGCGCTGGGCTCCTCCATCATTGAGGATGGGGATATTTGTGGAGCCTCCTCCAGTGAGTTGTTTAATTATCCTCCACCATTCTCAACTGGATGTGACAGGACTGCAGAGCTTAGATCTGATCCGTTGGTTGTGGGATCGCTTAGCTCTGCCTATCACTTGCTGTTTTTACCTTTTGGCATGCAAGTAGCCCTGTTTGGTAGCTTCACCAGGTTGACACCTCATTTTTAGGTATGCCTGGTGCTGCTCCTGGCGTGCCCTCCTGCATTCTCCATTGAACCAGGGTTGATCCCCTGGCTTGATGGTAATGTTTGAGTGGGGGATATGCCGGACCATGAGGTTACAGACTGTGCTGGAGTACAATTCCGCTGCTGCTGATGGCCCACAGCGCCTCATGGATGCCCAGTCTTGAGTTGCTGGATCGGTTCAAAGTCTGTCCCATTTAGCACGGTGATAGTGCCACACAACACGATGGACCTTATTCTCAATGTGAAGATGGGACTTCATCTCCACACACACTGTGCGGTGATCACTCTTACCGATACAGTCATGGACAGATGCATCTGCAGCCGGCAGATTGGTAAGGATGAGGTCAAGTATGTTATTTCCTCTTGTTGGTTCCTTCACCGCCTGCCGCAGACCCAGTCTAGCAGTTGTATCCTTTAGGACCCGACCAGCTCGATCAGTAGTGCTGCTGCTGAGCCACTCTTGGTGATAGACATTGAAATCCGGCATCCAGGACAGACCCATTTTGCGCCTTTGCCACCCTCAGTGCTTCCTCCAAGTGTTGTTCAACATGGAGGAGTATTCATTCATCAGCTGAAGGAGGACAGTACGTGGTAACCAGTAAGAGGTTTCCTTGCCCGTGTTTAACCTGAAGCCATGAGATTTCATGGGGTCCGAGTCTATGTTAAGGACTCCCAGGGAAACTCCCTCCCGACTGTATACCACTGTGCCACCACCTCCGCTGGGTCTGTCCTGCCGGTGGGACAGGACATATCCAGGGATGGTAATGGTGGTGTCTGGGGTGTTATCTGTAAGGTATGATTCTATGAGAATGACTATGTCAGGCAGTTGCTTGACTAGTCTGTGAGACAGCTCTCCCAATTTTGGCACTAGCCCCAGATGTTAGTAAGGAGGACTTTGCAGGGTGGACAGGGCTGTTTGTTTTGCCGTTGTCTTTTCCGGTGCCCAGGTCGATGCCAGGTGGTCCGTCCGGTTTCATTTCTTTGTTGAGACTTTGTAGCGATTGTGACAACTGAGTGTCTCACTCGGCCATTTCAGAGGGCAGTTGAGAGGCAAACCACATTGCTGTGGCTCTGGAGTCACATGTAGGCCAGACCGGGTAAGGACGGCAGATTTCCTTCCCTAAAGGACATTAGTGAACCAGATGGGTTTTTCCGACAATCGACAATGGTTTCATGGTCATCAGTAGATTCTTCATTCCAGACATTTTTATTGAATTCAAATTCCACCGTCTGCCGTGGCGGGATTCGAATCTGAGTCTCCAGAACATTAGCTGAGTTTCTGGATTAATAGTCTAGCGATAATACCACGAGGCCATCGCCTCCCCTTAAAAATTAAACTGGTAAACTACAGAAATCATCCCGAAAACACTAGCTGATGATGTTCAATGGAACATTCCAAAAGACGGTCCGATTTGTTGAACAGCATGCCAGCCGTCTTCAGATTAACAGGTAGTTAAATCCACGGTAAACATGTCACCAGATCTGACCTTAGAAACATAGAAAACTACAGCACAAAACAGGCCCTTCGGCCCCACAAGTTGTGTCGAACATATCCCTACCTTTTAGGCCTACGTATAACCCTCCATCCTATTACGCTCCATGTACTCATCCAGGAGTCTCTTAAAAGACCCTATTGAGTTTGCCTCCACCACCACTGATGGCAGCCGATTCCACTTGCCCACCACCCACTGTGTGAAACACTTCCCCCTAACATTTCCCCTGTACCTACCCCCCAGCACCTTAAACCTGTGTCCTCTCGTAGCAGCCATTTCCACCCTGGGAAAAAGCCTCTGAGAATCCACCCGACCTATGCCTCTCAACATCTTATATACCTCTATTAGGTCTCCTCTCATCCTACGTCTCTCCAAGGAGAAAAGACCGAGCTCCCTCAGCCTATCCTCATAAGGCATGCCACTCAATTCAGGCAACATCCTTGTAAATCTCCTCTGCACCCTTTCAATCTTTTCCACATCCTTCCTGTAATGAGGCGACCAGAACTGAGCACAGTACTCCAAGTGGGGTCTGACAAGGGTCTTATACAGCTTGTGCCATCTCACTCCTTCCTGTTGAGCTTCAGTTGTACAAAGCCTTGATGGGAACCCATGTGGAGTTCAGCATTTGGCTCGAGGCGGAGTTCCTCAGGAAGGATGTGTTGAACTCTTTCATTGGGTATTGTACAGATTCACCATCCCAACACCCTGGCTTAAAGGGTTCTGCTGAGGGAGGCCTGCACGAACCGGCTTTACACTCTCACTTGTGTTTCAGATGTTAGACGTTGGTCTAACCGGGCTGTTGAAAAGGATTTGATTGAGTAGATGAAGAGAAACTATTTCTTTAGGGAGTGGTGGGGGCGGGGGGGGGGGGGGCGGAATCCAGAATTAAGAGACACAAGTTTTAACATGAAAGCCAGTCCATTTAAGAGAGTTTTCAAAGAAACACCTCTTCACACAAAGAACAGGAAACATTTGGAACCCTCCCTCCCTACCGGCTATGGATGCTGGAGTGTTGACTGAGATTGGTAGGGCTTTGGGGTGGGGGTGAGGCTATCTGGAGATATGGAGCAAAAGTCAAAGGGATTAAATGGCGCTGCTGTGAAGAAGAGTAACAGCATGGCTGGGAGCCAGGGGATCTTCCCAGTGTCCTGACCAATATTTATCCCTCAATCAATGCCACACAAGCTGACTGTCTGGTCATTTATTACACGCTTTGTGGGAGCTTCTGTGCTGAATAGTACTTGCCATGTTTCTGATGTTGCAACAGTGACAACCCTTCAAGAAGAATATAATTGGCTGTAAAGCCCTTTGAGATGTCAGCTGATTGCAGGAGGTGCTATATAAATGCAAGACTCTTTCTTTCTTAGACTGAATTATCTTTGATCTGATTTATTATTGTCATATGTATTAACATACAGTGAAAAGTATTGTTTCTTGCGCGCTATACGGACAGAGCATACTGTTCATAGAGCACATAGGGGAGAAGGAAAGGAGAGAGTGCAGAATGTCGTGTTACAGTCACAGCTAGGGTGTAGCGAAAGATCAACTTAATATAATGAAATGGAGATGCCAGCGTTGGACTGGGGTGGGCGCAGTAAGAAGTCTCAACATCAGGTTAAAGTCCAACCCAATTCTCCACTCACACCTGATGAAGGAACAGCGCTCTGAAAGCTCATGATTCCAAATAAACTTGTTGGACTTTAACCTGGTGTTGTGGAACTTAATGCAAGGTAGGTCCATTCAAAAGTCTGACAGCAGCAGGGAAGAAGCTGTTCTTGAGTCGGTTAATACGTGACCTCAGATTTTTGTATCTTTTTCCCGATGGAAGAAGGTGGAAGAGAGAATGTCCGGGGTGCGTGGGATGTGTACCTCTAACTGAATAGCAGGAGCGGGCGTGAGAAGTTGAATGGCTTCCTCTAGCTCCTGTCTTCGTAACGGTGCTCTCGGTCTTCATGGAGTTTAAGGAGCAGTATTTCCTGAAACCATTGATGGTATTCAGTGATGTAGCACCCAGAGAATGGCACCTTCGGGAGTCAGGGAAGGTACGCCATCAGAGAATCCGACTATTCCCATTTCATTCCGAGTGATATCTGGCAGCAGCCAATAGGTGCATCGTTCCCCCCACCCCCGGAGCGCTCGCTAAATACATTCCTGCTTTGCTGGAATTTGCCCTGATGGATGGGCTTCTGTCATTGGGTGATTCTAGGATCGGTACCGCTGGGTTTTGTGTTGAACAGAATACCAGGTGGGGATTATGCATTCTCCGCCTGCCCCCCTCCCCCGGCCTGCCTCCCCCCTCCCCCCCGCCTGCCTCCCCCCGCCTGCCTCCCCCCTCCCCCCTGCCTGCCCCCCCTGCCTGCCCCTCCTCCCCCCGCCTGCCTCCCCCCTCCCTGTCCTCCCCCCCGCCTGCCTCCCCCCTCCCCCCTGCCTTCCCCCCCTCCTCCCGCCTGCCTCCCCCCTCCCTGCCCTCCCCCCCCGCCTGCCTCCCCCCTCCCCCCTGCCTGCCCCCCACCCCCCCCCCCCCCCCTGCTGCCTCCCTCACCACAATCATTCCCTCCTGCTGCAAGTCAGTGGTTGTTGCTGAATCTCCTGCAGTGTGTCGCGCCACAACGGGGCCAGAATGTCCCGGCCCAGGACAACTAATCCTGTTCAAAATCAGCCCCCTCACCCTGGTCATTAAAGCAGACTGGTGTGTGCCCCTACGAAACCTTCCCGCTGCTTTCTATTTAGCCATGTGGAGGTTACTCCAAGCCCCCCTCTGTGCGTGCAAGTGAGAGAGTGAGCGGTGATATTTCACATCCTTTCTGTGGCATGGTCCCTCCGGGAACGTATTTATAGACCCCCGAGTTCAAAAGTTGTGTGCCTGCCGTCCCAGAATGAAAGTGGGTTAGGAATCAGTTTGGGGCCAAGACCAACACATGTTATGGTGCATCAGGATCTGTCAAACCCCCCAAACTATTTGATGCCTTGGAAAAATGTTTCTGTTTTTAAGTAAAAATAGATCATTTTAACTCTCCCCTCGTTAACTCATGCATCCACTGTCGCAAACTTACCTCCAACACTGAGACAAGCAGGGGCAGACCTCACTCAGTCCCCGTCTGCAGCTTCTTAATCTCTCGCTCTCCATCCCAATAATCTGTCATTGCTTCTCACTGACACAATACACCAATAACTGTCGGGGTAATGAGAGAGTCTGCACTCTGAGAGATGCTGTATTTACCTTTTTCAGTGCACTTTTTAAAAAAGAAAGTTGCCTGTTATACATGGATACTCATGACAATTATATTTCCTTTTGGAACACAGTTCAGGATTGAGGTCCGACTAACATAAGATTTATTTCTAAATAAAATTGATCTCGAGACTATCGACTTCACTAATAGATTTTTTAAAAGTGCTGTGACCTTCTATTGTTCCAGCCACGTTGAGTAGAATTGAAATTCTGAAACGTAGGAGTTGAGAGTGTGTGCTGTGCTAACTTGCCAGTGGAACCAGTGTCCTGTGACATCTCTGCCAGATTGTTCTGACACTTGGCATTTTATTCATTTCCAATCTTTTGTCACCATCTTATGAGGAGGGTAACAGGAGGCTGGGTTCAAAGGTGATTTCCTGCAGTCTTCAGTCAAGCTATCATTAACAGCTGCTTCCAAACCAGCTGCCAGAGTGATTTATTTGAGTGCTGGGCAAGGCCGCTCTCACTCAGTGAGCAGCCTCATGCTCGCGTTTCACACCGTCCAGCTCAGCATCACCCATTCCGCAATGTTCGACTTCCACGTGCCTATTTCTTAAACACTTCCACTTCCCTCTCTTTCTCTCCCTCTCTCTTTCTCTTTTTCTCTCTCTCTCTCTTTCTCTCTCTCTCTTTCTCTTTCTTTCTCTCTTTCTCTCTTGCTTTCTTTCTCTCTCTCTTTCTTTCTCTCTCTTTCTTTCTCTCTCTCTTTCCCTCTCTCTTTCCCTCTCTCTTTCCCTCTCTCTTTCCCTCTCTCTTTCCCTCTCTCTTTCCCTCTCTCTTTCCCTCTCTCTTTCCCTCTCTCTTTCCCTCTCTCTTTCCCTCTCTCTTTCTCTCTCTCTTTCTTTCTCTCTCTTTCTTTCTCTCTCTCTCTTTCCCTCTCTCTTTCCCTCTCTCTTTCTTTCTCTCTCTCTCTCTCTCTTTCTCTCTCTCTCTTTCTCTCTCTCTCTTTTCATTCTCTCTCTTTTCCTTCTCTCTCTCCCCCTCCTCTCTCTCTCCCTCCTTCTCTCTGAATCTTGTGTACACACTTATTTCTGAGCTGGTTGGGAGGCTGAATCTCTGCTGAACGATGGGGCTTATTCTGTTCCATGTTCCAGGCACAGTTCACAGCGCTGTGATGGATTGCAGTCGCTGGGTCAGAGAAACAGTTGCTTTCACTTTGACAGTGTTGACCTGATGTGTGCAATGTCACAGGGAGAGGAACTGACCCGTTCCGAACGCTTGTACAGACCTGAATAATTCTAGGCGGCACTGATTCTGATGGAGATTTACAACCTGGGGGACAGGAAGGGTTCCGAGCTGATGAATTATCGGAACTAACCAAAACTGTCTACCCCACATCCATTCCAGTGTGAGCGTTGCTGCTGCATTATTATCGGGGAACAGGTGTTGTTCAATTGGAAGGACTCTGTCTGCTGGGAACAACAGAAATTAATACACTCCACCAATCAGCATGCTGGAATTCCATTCTTTAGAGCTTTATATTTTCAATCTAAGTTCTGTATCTGAATCTGAAATTGTATTCTGTAGCAGCAGACCGTAACTCTGACGTTTCTTCCGCTCTGGTGAAAAGTTAATTGCCGTTGGTAAATTCTCGGATATCTTTGCTCGAGTGTTTTCTTGTGGTCAGTGAAGGTGGGTGTTTCTTCTCGCTTTCCCCTCTCCCATGACAGAGTTCAGCTTCTTTCCACCTCTGTCTCTGTGGACGGCACGGTGGCACAGTGATTAGCACTGCTGCCTCACAGCGCCAGGGATCCGGGTTCGATTCCCGGCTTGGGTCACTGTCTGTGTGGAGTTTGCACGTTCTCCCCGTGTCTGCGTGGGTTTCCTCCGGGTGCTCCGGTTTCCCCCCATAGTCCAAAAGACATGCAGGTTAGGCTGATTGGCCTTGCTAAATTGCCCCTTAGTGTCCTAAAATGTGTAGGTTAGGGGGATTGGCCATGCTAAATTGACATTTCAGGGGAATTAGCTGGGTAAATACGTGGGGTTATGGGGATGGGGTCTGGGTGGCATTGTTGTCAGTGCAGGCTCGATGGGCTGAATGGCCTCCCCCTGTACTGTAGAGATTCTCTACTGAATCTTATGATCTGAACATTGGAAAAACTGAAACCATTGCTTTTGGCCTCTGAAAGTTTGGATTTCTGGTCCTGTCCTTGTCTCGGTGCCGAGGCTGTGGGCAGAATTTGGGAATCTTTGCGTGTGGACTGAGCTATGAATCGTACAAGCTCTACACAACACCAAGACCCTGATTCTGCCTCTCTACTGTTTTTTAAGGCAAGGATAGATACCTTTTTGAACAGTAAAGGAATTAAGGGTTATGGTGAGCGGGCGGGTAAGTGGAGCTGAGTCCATGAAAAGATCAGCCATGATCTTATTGAGTAGCGGAGCAGGCTCGAGGGGCCAAATAGCCTACTCCTGCTCCTAGTTCTTATGTTCCTCTTTCTGTGCCTCCTCCAGCCCAGCTGTAAGCCTAATCCATACTTTCTGCCCTTCCCATCTCACCCGACCACCTTTTCCGCCTTCTCTCCTTAACCCCTCCCCTCGATAGGAATATGTGGGGGGGGTTGGCGGGATGGTGGCAGATGGCAGGCAGGCAGAAAGTGGAGTTGGGACCACAGCCATGATCTTACTGAATGGCAGAGCAGACTCAATGGGCCGAATGGCCTGCTCCACATTTGTACCTTCTGCGTCTTCCAGGAATACTAACTGCAGCTCCCTGTATCTGATTGGGTCCCACACGGTGTTTCTCTGGACTTCATTGGCTTCCAATTCTGTTGCACACCAGAGTTTAAAACTCCGCATTCTGATCTAACTCCTCCGTGACCTTGTCCAGTCCCCTCTCTGCAACATCTTACAACCATACCATCCGCTACATCATCCCATTCCCCAGGCTGACTGTATCCCATCACCACCTGGAGTCATAGAGGTTTACAGCATGGAAACAGGCCCTTCGGCCCAACTTGTCCATGCCGCCCTTTTTTTTTTTTAAACCCCTAAACTAATCCCAATTGCCTGCATTTGGCCCATATCCCTCTATACCCATCGTACCCATGTAACTATCTAAATGCTTTTTAAAAGATAAAATTGTACCCGCCTCAACTACTACCTCTGGCAGCTTGTTCCAGGCACTCGCCACCCTCTGTGTGAAAAAATTGCCCCTCTGGACACTTTTATATCTCTCCCCTCTCACCTTAAACCTCTGCCCTCTAGTTTTAGACTCCCCTACCTTTGGGAAAAGATATTGACTATCTACCTGGTCTATGCCCCTCATTATTTCATAGACCTCTATGAGATCACCCCTCAGCCTCCTACGCTCCAGAGAAAAAAGTCCCAGTCTATCCAGCCCCTCCTTATAACTCAATCCATCAAGTCCCGGTAGCATCCTAGTAAATCTTTTCTGCACTCTTTCTAGTTTAATAATATCCTTTCTATAATAGGGTGACCAGAATTGCACACACTATTCCAAGTGTGGCCTTACCAATGTCTTGTACAACTTCAACAAGACGTCCCAACTCCTGTATTCAATGTTCTGACTGATGAAACCAAGCATGCTGAATGCCTTCTTCACCACTCTGTCCACCTGTGACTCCACTTTCAAGGAGCTATGAACATGTACCCATAGACCTCTTTGTTCTGTAACTCTCCCCAACACCCTACCATTAACTGAGTAAGTCCTGCCCTGGTTCAATCTACCAAAATGCATCACCTCGCATTTGTCTAAATTAAGGTCCATCTGCCATTCGTCAGCCCACTGGCCCAATTGATCAAGATCCCGTTGTAATTGGAGATAACTTTCTTCACTGTCCACTATGCCACCAATCTTGATGTCATCTGCAAACTTACTAACCATGCCTCCTATATTCTCATCCAAATCATTAATATGAATGACAAATAACAGTGGGCCCAGCACTGATCCCTGAGGCACACCGCTGGTCACAGGCCTCCAGTTTGAAAAACAACTCTTTACAACCACCTTCTGGCTTCTGTCAAGAAGCCAATTTTTTATCCAATTAGATACCTCACCCTGGATCCCGTGAGATTTAACCTTATGCAACAACCTACCATGTGGTACCTTGTCAAAGGCCTTGCTAAAGTCCATGTCGACAACATCAACTGCACTGCCCTCATCTACCTTCTTGGTTACCCCTTCAAAAAACTCAATCAAATTTGTGAGACATGGTTTTCCACTCACAAAGCCATGCTGACTGTCCCTAATCAGTCCTTGCGTCTCTAAATGCCTGTAGATCCTGTCTCTCAAAATACCTTCCAACAATTTACCCACCACAGATGTGAGGCTCACTGGCCTGTAGTTCCCAGGCTTTTCCCTGCAGCACCTTTTAAACAAAGGCACAACATTTGCCACCCTCCAATCTTCAGGCACCTCACCCGTGACTATCGATGATTCAAATATCTCAGCTAGGGGACCCGCAATTTCCTCCCTAGCCTCCCACAATGTCCTGGGATATACTTCATCAGGTCCCGGGGATTTATCTACCTTGATGCACTTTAAGACTTCCAGCACCATCTCCTCTGTAATATGTACACTCCTCAATACATCACTATTTATTTCCCCAAGTTCCCTAATATCCATGCTTTTCTCAACAGTAAATACTGATACAATGAACAACATCCACCAGAGGCTGCACCCAGTCCCCTGGGGTCTCGCCTGCAACCTCGGAATTGTATCCAAAATGCCACAGAAATGAGAGTGAGCAGGGCGATGTGACGATATCTATCGAGGCCCTTCACCTTCTGCTTAAGCTGCAGTTAGTACTCCTGGAAGGTGCAGAAGGTACAAGTGAGGAGTAGGCCATTCGGCCCATCGAGCCTGCCTCCACTAATCCTTTCGGAAGACATTTTGACCAAAACTTTTAGTCAGTTCTCAAACTCTGCCACAGGTGGAGGCGATGGGATAGTGGTATTGTCACTGGACTAGTAATCCAGAGACCCGGGGTAATGCTCTGGGTACTCGGGTTCGAATCCCACCGTGGGAATGGTAGGAAATGAATCCCAACATTTCCAGCAATTGGACAAAAAAATCTGGAATTGAAGGATGGCCATGAAACCACTGTCGGAAAAACCCATCTGAGTCACTCATGTCCTTTAGGGAAGGAAATCTGCCATCCTTACCTGGTCTGGCCGACATGTGACTCCAGAGCCACAGCAATGTGGGTTGACTCTCAACTGCCCTCCAAGGATAACTAGGGATGGGCAATAAATGCTGGGCAGCCAGCGACGCCCATGTCCCAGGAATGGATAAAACCCACTGCTGACTGTCTCGCCTGCCTGTGCCGCTGGAGTTGGATATCCGACTTTACAGGACGTTGTGTTTGGGGAAATTGCCTGTTGGAATATAGATTTCTCCTGCTTTTTCTCCAATCGCTCCTGCTTGCTAAATGAAGCAAGGTTGTCATGGTAACCGGGTTATATGTAAAATTCTGGTTATTTATTAAAAAGCTGGTGTTTACACAGTGAAATTCACATTACTCTCCGCCTGCCAACATCCGCTATTAGCACAGAGTGCCAAATGATTCAGGAGGTTATTGCTGGCAAGCCGATTGCAGAGTGTTTGCAGTTAAAGGGAAGGAGAACTGCCTGGGAAGATATCACAGCGGCCTGTTCGCTCACACAACTCCTGGCGCCGTGGATACGGTTCAGATTTACACACTCTCACACTGCTGACTTTCAGCTCATTCCATCCAGAAATCTGTTCCTATCCAGACATTCCAGATTGGAAACACTTGATTCAGGATCACACTGCACTCCATCCACAACTCATTCCCAAACCCGAGGGTTTGTTTTCTCCTTTATCTGTGTCCATCACTTTCTCTCTCCTCTTCCTCCACCCCCTCCCCTCCCCTCCCTCTCCCCCCTCTCCCTCTCCCCCCTCCCTCCCTCCCTTCTTCCCCTCCCTTCCCCCCGTCTTCCCCTCCCTTCCCCCCCTCCCTTCCCCCCCTCCCTTCCCCCCCCTCCCTTCCCCCCCCCTCCCCCCCTTCCCTCCCCCCCTCCCTTCCCCCCCCCTCCCTTCCCCCCCCTCCCTTCCCCCCCCTCCCTTCCCCCCCCCTCCCTTCCCCCCCCCTCCCTTCCCCCCCCCTCCCTTCCCCCCCTCCCTCCCCCCCCTCCCTTCCCCCCCCCCTCCCTTCCCCCCCCCCCCCTTCCCCCCCCCCTCCCTTCCCCCCCCCTCCTTCCCCCCCCTCCCTTCCCCCCCCTCCCTTCCCCCCCTCCCTTCCCCCCCCTCCCTTCCCCCCTCCCTTCCCCCCTCCCTTTCCCCCCCCTCCCTTCCCCCCTCCCTTCCCCCCTCCCTTTCCCCCCCTCCCTTTCCCCCCCTCCCTTTCCCCCCCTCCCTTTCCCCCCCTCCCTTCCCCCCCCTCCCTTCCCCCCCCTCCCTTTCCCCCCCTCCCTTCCCCCCCCTCCCTTCCCCCCCCCTCCCTTCCCCCCCCCCTCCCTTCCCCCCCCTCCCTCCCCCCCTCCCTTCCCCCCCCCCCTCCCCCCCTCCCTTCCCCCCCTCCCTTCCCCCCCCTCCCTTCCCCCCCCTCCCTTCCCCCCCCTCCCTTCCCCCCTCCCTCCCTGACCCCCTCCCTCCCTTCCCCCCCTCCCTCCCTTCCCCCCTCCCTCCCTTCCCCCCCTCCCTCCCTTCCCCCCCTCCCTCCCTTTCCCCCCCTCCCTCCCTCCCTTTCCCCCCTCCCTCCCTCCCTTTCCCCCCTCCCTCCCTCCCTTTCCCCCCCTCCCTCCCTCCCTTTCCCCCCCTCCCTCCCTCCCTTTCCCCCCTCCCTCCCTCCCTTTCCCCCCTCCCTCCCTCCCTTTCCCCCCCTTCCTCCCTCCCTTTCCCCCCCTCCCTCCCTCCCTTTCCCCCCCTCCCTCCCTCCCTCCCTTCCCCCCCTCCCTCCCTCCCTCCCTTTCCCCCCTCCCTCCCTCCCTCCCTTTCCCCCCCTCCCTCCCTCCCTCCCTCCCTCCCTCCCTCCCTCCCTTTCCCCCCCTCCCTCCCTCCCTTTCCCCCCCTCCCTCCCTCCCTCCCTTTCCCCCCCTCCCTCCCTCCCTTTCCCCCCCTCCCTCCCTTTCCCCCCCTCCCTCCCTCCCTCCCTTTCCCCCCCTCCCTCCCTCCCTCCCTTTCCCCCCCTCCCTCCCTCCCTCCCTTTCCCCCCCTCCCCCCCTCCCTCCCTTTCCCCCCCTCCCTCCCTTTCTCCCCCTCCCTCCCTTTCTCCCCTCCCTCCCTTTCTCCCTCCCTCCCTTCCCCTTCCCTCCCTCCCTCCCCCTCTCCCCTCCCTCCCTCCCCCTCTTCCCCCCACCCCTTTCTCTCTTGCCCCCTCCCCCCTCTCTTTCCCCACTCTCTGACCTTGAGACGGTGGTGGTGAGCTGCCTCCTTGAACCCGCTGCGGTCCCTGTGGTGTAGGTACACCCACAGCGCTGTTAGGGAGGGTTTTGACCCAGCGCCAGTGAAGGAATGGCCGAAATGTTTCTGAGTCAGATGGTTGTGGCTGAGAGGAGCCTCCAGATGGGGGTGTTCCCAGGTATCTGATGTCCCTTGTCCTTGTGGGTGATAAGAGAATGTGGGTTTGGAAGATGCTGTCGAAGGAGCCTTGGTGAGTCGCTGCAGAGCATCTTGTAGACGGTCCACACGGCTGCCACGGTGCA